>NC_056732.1:333365373-333575373 GCF_019279795.1 Protopterus annectens
TTTGACTAGAATTATCAACAAATTCATAAATGACCCAGACAGCTGTTTAAAACACACAGCCAGTGACTTTAGTCATACAAATAGTGAAGAAGTTGTAGAGTTTGATAAAATAAGCAAAAATACTCAAAACACCTAAACAAATTTACCTGCAACAGTATGCCAGCTCCATTAGACATCTGAACTGATTATCAAAGTCAGGTCATCTTGGACATAGCCAGGGCTAACCCTATACACAACTGGAGCTGGATAACAAAACCTTTCCTGTGTCGTATGGAAGGGTGAAACATCACCTTTGGATTGACAAACTGGGGGTAGTAGTCCCCATTTTTCCAAATGGGAATAGGAGGGTGTGTCCAGTGAGAAAGGTATTTCATTAAACAGCCTTCCCTGAAAAGCATATGCAAGGGTTCTTGAGACTTCATCTAATAGCTGAACCTCTGTTTCAGGTGAGGTAATATAGATTCCACCCTGACCATGGAACAGAGGTTCAACTCTTTCTCCTCGCAGTAATACTTTGGAAGTCATGATAGTCTACTAATACTGATTACAAGTGGTTTGCAGACTTGAAAAAGACATGTGATCCTGTACCCTGGAATTGCTTGTGGGAAGTACTACAACAGTACATGGTCCCATGATTGATTGTGCATACCATTTGTTTCCTATATTTGAGGAGACTTGTGTCTGCATACTCAACATTTAGCTGAATGTGTTCAGGCTGGGCATAGGAATCTGCCAAGAGTATGTTTTTTTCTTTCCTTTTGTTTGTGATTTTCATGAGCAGGATATCAAGGCACAGTAAAGGTCAAAAGGGTGACATCTCTGCTATTTGCAGCTGATGTTGTCCAATTAGCTAACAGCTGGACATAACATGGAAAGAATATACATATTTACTCCCATCATGTGGTGCTGCGGTAGCATTGTCGCCTCAGTGTTAGACGTTGCCCGTTCGATTCTCAGTTAGAGCATCTTCTGTGTGGTGACATGCATGAATGGGCGTTCCTTCATTGAAGGCTGTGCGTTAGGCCCGGCAAGCCAGCACGTAAAAATCTACTGCCAATCATTAGCGGACCGGAGTTCCACTGTGGCGACCCCTAACCGGGAAAAGCCGAAAGACACAACAATTCCCATCATGTTATACATACCGAAACTAACATGTGAGATGCTAACATCACAGTTGTTGGCCAACTATTGCTATTTGATGTCGTGAGATTCACTGATGTCGGCTTTCGATGGTTAAGACATTCAGTGCTTTCATCTCACTGAAGTGAAGTTCGATCTTTTAATTGTTCAGTCATATGATGTGAATCACAAAAAATACACACCACTACAACTTCTTAAAAACAATTATTATACTATAAATATATTAATATTTTAAAGACCTGGATTTAAAATACATTTAATGCTGAAGCTGTCATTAGCTGATTATTCCAGGTATAAACCCACATGCATAACAGCATCAACGTGTAGCATACTTTACTGTACAAGAGTCTTAACTCCCATGCAAAAAAGACTTTCTTATTCAGTAGAAATATATAGGATTCTTTTGACATAATACCATATTAGGAAAGATTTATTCTTGGTCATTGCATTGTGATGTCCCTCCTCTGGGACAGTAATCAAGGAACCTTAATCCTCAACACTGACACCAGTGAGAGATGTTCACTTGGAACAAAATAGATACACATAGTATTTCCAGATGCAACTCTGCACCAAGCACAATTTCCATTAAAAGCACACAGGGAACACATTCCCATCCTGGGGCTGAGTTTCCCTGTCTCTCACCAGGCCCCAAATAAGACCCCACAGTGACCACTGCTGTAGAGTTAAGTCCTCAGCCAAGTGTTCCAGGCCAAGTCCTCAACCACCCTCTCTGTAAAACCAGTATTCTGTGTCCCTGCTCCAAGTAGCTGACACACACACTCTTTGAGATTTGATTTTCACACACACACACACACACACACACACACACACACACACACACACACACACACACACATACCTGGGAAAGGCTGGCACAGATTTACCAGCTATGTCCCCTCTGCTCAGACTATAAGGTAGACATGGCCACCAGAACACTCCAAATCCAGCTGTTCTAAGGCTATTACAAGGGTATCCAATTATACTGGGTAAAATTAATATTAATACAAATGGTAGTGTTTGACCAATGCAGCAAGGCTTTCAGGAGCAGCTACAGTGTTGCGAAATAAATGTATGTACTCTCAATGGTTAAAATATTCTCTAAAAGACCATCACAATGAAAAGTTTATATATATTTAATAAATAAAGAACATGAAAGTACTTAAATATCTATTTCAAATAAACACAAGAGTTTTAGTCACAGGAAATATTAAAAATAACGCAGATGGATAGATTCACACAGATGCAGAAAAACAGTCGTTAACTAATCTTACTATATTTTCCTGACTGATCTAAAGAATTATTATTCCCTGGTTACTTACTAAAGCAAGGCAAGATGAAGTGGGTGAGTGATCCTTCTTTGTCAAGTTTCAAAAACAGACTGCTGAGAGCTACGTGACATCTCTCACTAATATATAAATATCATTTCAGTGCTGGCTATAAAATGACATCACATCTGGTCATCTGACTCTGGTTCTTGCACTACCCCCTTTACTAAAAACTGAACCAGAATCTAGCACATATATTTAATAATACACACACATAGAGCTTTGCTAAGATGTGTTATAGCATCTGGAAGCTATAAAACCATTTCAAAAATTTCCACCCTTCCAGCGTAGCAATTAGTTCACCACTAAGGATAATACAGTAAGATTCCTAGTCCTGGTTTTCACAGACGTTTTGTCTCTGGCTACAATCAGAACTGTAAGATACAATCTTTATGGCCTAAACCAGATAATTTAATTTCAGACTATTTTTCAAAGTTCGCTGGACTGAGATTAACCTCTTCTCTTCTAGTATCCTCTGTTACAATATATTGATTATATTCATTTCAACAGTTACAATACAGCCTGACATGCAGGTGTATTTCTTTTCTGTCCAGAAGGAACCACTGCTGGTACATTTTTAGCACAAGCAGCTTTACAAATAAATTTTCAACACAAGCACCAGTACAAATTAGTTTGATATAAAAATGCCATATAATTATTTACAAAACACCAGCTAGCTATGCTGGTAAATGTTACACATCCACTACCATACTTTTCCTAGCATAGCTGACAATACCTCACATCATCACAGCCATATTCTTCTGACTGAGAAGAATCTAATGCAAAATATCAGATATGTAAGTGAAAACCTATGAATCCCTGCATTTGCTACATATGTATAATGGGTCATATTTCAGCACCACTTCAAAATTTAAATCTGCATAGAGTAACAACAGGTTACTGTGCTACAAAATTCACAAAAGACTGCTATCATGTCCTTGTATACTTCAATGCAGCTGAATGTTGGATTTGACCTCACCACTTCAAATGCTTCAGACCATGGCATTTTTGCCCCAGATTATGACAAATGAGAATAATTCTGTAGAAATATAAAGGATTTTTTACTTCTGATATAATCACAGCTCAGTAAATATATATTCCACATGACTACTGTGCTGAGAATACTGAGCAGAAGTTAAACACCACACCCTCAACGGGGATGAATGCATATAAAAAACTCCATTTGGTACCATTGTATGCAAAACCATATCCAAGTTATCTTTCAATATTGCATTGCAAAATCCTTAGGCAATAACAACAGAATAAGCAGAAATACAATGTTCCCAAGAGTGCTTTATATTCCTTAGGGATCTTATTGCAGGTCTGTGCTAAATTTGATCCCATCACTGTAGAACCATCAAACCATGACATTTTAGACATAATATGTTACAACTGAAAATATTTTGTGGTGAAATGTATAACATTTTCACATTTTTACTTCTGATATAATGATGATTCAGTACAGATGTATTTCAGATCATTATTGTATTCTCCATACTTAGAAGTTAAATATAACACCATCAATAGAAATTGAACATGATACAAAAATATCAGACTATGACAGTGAAGATATATAAACCCTTACATTTGGTGTGTATGAATAAGGGGGTATATTTCAGTCCCCCTTCAATATTTCTCTTGAAAACTTTGAGACAGTAACAGCACCATGCTGTGCTATAAAATGCATATAGCTCTGCTATTTCATCTAGCATGTCCTTAAGTGATGATTTGCATGCATCCCATAGTCCTCCACTACAGAAGGTTTATGGCATTACAATGAAGACTCTAGCATGACTTGGTCTTTCTTGTATTTTTTTTACTGAATGGCTTGTGATTGTGTCCTTTCTTGCCTTGTATTTTTGATGTTATCTGGGATATTTTACAAGCACCCTAATGTTTATGAACATTAGGCTTGGTTTTTAAGCTCTGCATTTTCAAACTATGGATAAACAATCTACTTAAGCTGTACTGATGATCTCAGGAAAAGGGTAAAACATGGCATGTTTACAGCTTTTTGAGTTTAGTTTTATTAGCCTGAATGCACCAGTAAAGACTTAAAAAGTAAAAAGTCATAAACATTCATAAGCCATCTAGCTGAATCACTGTTTTGACCTTAAGGGCTAATTTGCATATGTCCCATAGGCCTCCACTAGAAGAGGTTTAAGGTATTAAACAGAGAATGCTTTAGTTTGGCTGGATCTTTTTTGTAGTTTTTACTGTGTGATCTATGTGTGACCTTTTTATCCTTTGTTTAGGTATTCTAACTTCAGGAATTTTAGTGCAGCGCAACAGTGAGCTTGACTCCTCTATTTTAACTGTTTCAAACCATGGCATTTTAGCTATGACATGTTATAACTGAAAAAAAGTATATACATACTTGTGGTGAAAATATAGACTTTTTAACCAGTGATATAAAGGCAACTCAGTAAAAAGGTAATTTAGATTAAAACGGCATTCTTTTATTGAATAGAGGTTAAATACAACACTCCAGTGGAAATGGTCAGACTGTGTCAGTGAAAGAATATGAACCCCTACATTTAGTATGCATATGCATAAACGGCCACATCTTAGTAACTCTTTGAGATTTCATTATGAAACACTTGGAGAGTGACAAGATATTCAGACACAAAATATACAAAGGGTTGCTGTTCTACCTTTGGGATTTTAATGTACCTCAGTGCTAAATTTGACCCCACCATTGTAGTTGTTTCAAACCATGCAATTTTACCCAATACATGTTAAAACCAAAGTGTATATATATATATATATATATATATATATATATATATATATATATATATATATATATATATATATATATACACACACACACATACAAACACACACACACACACTCACCATTTCAGATTTCATTACTTTAGGCAGTAAAAACACAGTTTTTGGCTACACAACATACCTAAAACTATTATTCTACCCTTGGAGATTTTAGTGCAGCTTAGCACTGACTATCAACTCACTTGCTTCAAACCATGAAATTTTAACCATGACATCTTGCAATTGAAAAAAATCATTTCTATGCACACATATAAGACTTTCACTTCTGACGTAATGACAGCTTAGTAAATATGTATTCTGGGTTACTTCAATAGATTTTATACTAAGCAAACATTAAAAATAAGACCCTCAATGGAAACCAAGTATAAGGCAAAATGCCAAACTATGACAGTGAAGACATAGGAATCCCTACTTTTGGTTCTGATATATAAAATACTATTCATAATTTTCAGAAGCACTACCACCAGTGGCAAGCCCTTTTTATGACTGACGGTAACCATTCTGATTCAGAGACTCCCCTAGCACAGTGCTTTATCATAGTAAGGTGCAACACCATAGTGGGCTGTCTCTCAGGCCTACCACAAATGTAAATGAGGCATTATGGGGGAATGGCATATGATAATGAGTCATGTGGTCTCCCCTGCAAAAAGCTGCAGTTAAGTGATTTATGCAGGCAGTTAATTCATGAAACCACTCAGCTGTGTATATCACTATAGCTAGCTGCATTAATTTGGCATAGCCGAAAGCTCACATTCAGCCACTACTTTCAATGAGTGAGATCACATCAGAGGTAAGTGCTGTATTTGTCCACACTGGTAAAAGCCATAACCTTACACCTAATGGAAAGTGAACAAAATGCATCTTCACAGCCTGGTATTTTCAAATGGCCCTCTAGGCCTATCAGTAGAGACTGAAACACTTATGTTATCTATTAAGCATTTTGAGTAATAAATCTGAATATTCAGTTAAAAACTGTAATTTGTGTTTGTTTTAGATGCAGCGCTAATACAACAGATTTGCACTGAATCTGAGTGCCAAGTTACAATTCATGGTAACGCTTTCCATTTTATTCTGTAATAACATTTAAAATGCTGGAAAACATACTTTCAGAGATTGAAAATCATGTTGTTAGTAATGTTGTTAAGGCAAAATATAATTATGATTTTATGAATTAGGAATTTGCCCCTTGTGAGAAAAGTAAAACTATGCATGCTTGCTATGAACTAAATCTAAAAACATTTGTGTTAGTGAGGACATGTAATTATAATAGTAAGGTAATAGTTTGAAAGTAAAAACATGCGTTTTGTCTTTATTGTGTTTCTAAACTACAATAAACACTAGTTATAGCTCTTTTTGTACACATGGTTTCTCAGAAGAATGTGCCCCTTCTAAAAGGGTATACCACATTTGACTGTGAAAAATCACATAAATATGATGGCTGTAGTAATGTACATCAGCCAGTTGCTCCAGTGGAAATTGCCCCGTTTAAGAGGCTACACCTTCTTTGACTGTAAAAAAGTCATATAAATATAATGGGTGCAATAATATATTTCACCATGGAGCTATCAAACATATATTGTCCTAGTGGGCTGCATCATTGATTAACAGTGGCTATGTTACTTACCTTTGCTTTTATTCATAGCCTGCACCCAGCGGCAGCTGATAACTTCAAAGTGAGGGAGGTCTTCTGGAAGCAATTGAATGGGTAGGGCTAACTGGAATGGTATTGGGTCCTATTATGACCATTGCCTGTGATCAAACAACAGATGGAGTCATTCACTTTATCCACAGACTGCCTTAGTATGTACCCACGCATTATAGCCACTTTCTTTACTATATACACCTCAGATGTCTGACTGCAATCAATACCAGCCTTATGTGAAATGAAGCACTAAGCAGATAGCTCCGTAGGCCCACCTTCTGCATACTAGTCCCACCTGCACCTGCTCAGTGTCCCCACCATTTTTACCCCATACTGGCCATGTACCATTCATATAGATTATGCTTATCTATTTCACACTTTGCTTACTTTTTACCTCTGACCCCATCTTTTTAACACATCCTAATGGTCCAAGACTGTACTGTAATAATTTTGGAAAAAGTAACTGAATTAATCTGGGGGTCAGGGATGCCATTCCCCTAGAAGTCATAAGGTTCTAGATGCTGTGGGGTGCATTTGAGACATTTTTTGCAACATTTTGATCTAATTATGGCCTGAACAAAAAAGCATTAGTAAGGAAGGAAATTCAGTCTTATTTTTGCTTTCAAAGAAAATAAACTATGTCTGGAGCTTTCAAAGCTAACAAAATAATAGTTCCCCAATAAACAGAGGAGACACATCCTTGCAGGGCTATCTGGGAATAGTGCCTGCCTTCCTACCCTCTAGTAAAGATGGTCGCCTTCTATGTTATTAGACTAGGATGAAAGTAAAAGCACAAATTGCCAGAGGCATATATTAGATAGCTGAGGGTCTGGCAGAAAAAAAGCACATAGATAAAGCCCACATAGAAAATGGGAGTACATGCATACTCCACATAGAAGGAATCACAGCCAAAAACTCAACCAAACAACCAAGTAGTGTTAAATGGCAGCACTGCTAACTGCACCACTGTGCATATGATCAGTTGCTAGCACACACAACCTGCCCAGACTGACACAAATAGCCACTTATTGGGAACAGTGCCGATGTCTGACTGATACAAAGTGAAAACAATTATGCCCAATTTGCTACTTTCAGATACACTGCACCCCTCCTCAAAACATGTGCAACAATAAACAACATCTTAACCAGTCTTGGTCCTGGACATGCTCATCACTAGGGTAAGACTTTGTGCTCACCATACAATACTCTCCAAATAATCTTCTTAAACAGAATACTCTCAGCCTCTCACTGAAATTACAAAACAGTTTTTATACATTACTGCTGTCTGTACAATCCATTAAGTTGCACACAGACTTTCTCTTTTATAAACTTCTACCCCTGTAAAATTTTAGAAATTATAACTGTAACTACCATATGTGCATACATGTAAATAGAAATATAACTACTATGTGCCTAACTGAAACTAAATATAATGCAGTGTAAACAAATGGAGCTTTTCTTCCTGGGCTTCGACTGAAAATGGCTATTAGCCAGTTGGGCTTTCATGGTAAACAAAGACAAATAAAATAAGTAAAATAACCATTTTCATTGCAGACAATCCATAATAATCACAAATCACAACTACATTATTGACTGTAAACACTTCTGGTATTTCATTTGTATGTAAATAGAGAAAGTAAATTATTGCAACAGCTGGCTTCACATAAATGTACACTACTTCTGCAAAGCCAGAAATAGCCCCAAAAGATAGTCACCTTCTCTATATACCTCTGATGGTTGATTGTGATGAAGGGAAACACAGTCACATATTTCAGCTTGCTGCTGTCAGGCACATATACACAGCTCCAAGTCAAATCAATGATTGCTTCAGAATGATCATTTAATTACTATTTGCTTTCAGACATAAACTGTTCCCCAAAAGACAAACAGGGGATCCAGTAATGCCTACACAGTTGTTTTCCACTGCATGTGCATCACTGCACAATGTGCATGTGGGCGCAAAAACTTTTAGCTTCAGCATATTTCGTGTAGAGGTGTGCACCCCAGCACAAACAAGGTAAACACCACAGCATGTTAATTACAGCATAAGCAGATGAATTACATGCTAATTAACCAATCTAACATTGTAGAGCTATTCAACAAGCTATAAAGCAACCACGTAGACTCAGTGCTAGTGTTCCCCGTGAATTCCAAAACTTTTAGAATACAGCCATGAAAAGGAGTGTCTACACAGACAGAATAAAAAGTAAAAGGTGTGAAATTTGAAAAGAACTGACCTTAACGTGTAACAGCATTAGATGCAGGCTGGATGCAAATAAATGTACATTTGTAAGTAATGCAGACAGATAAAAGTGTAAAAGGGTATGCTAATCAAAATAAATATAAAAAAACATTAAATAGACTATTCAGAATTACATGTCAGCATATGCAATATGTAGCTGATAAAATGCAGGCATATCATCTAAAAATCAGTAGTCCCCTATGCAGATATATCCCAAAGGAATACCCTGTCTTCTGTATTCAATACATAAACAATTTGGCTCCTTTTTAGTTTCCCTAGCTATATGGTTGTCATCTGATGTAAACTCAGGGCTGTCAGCACAGTGAATATGCAAATGAGGTCAGAACTCATTAGAATTACTGAATCCTAAAAAATGGATCTGTGTAGGGATGTAAACATAGTGCAGGCACTCCTTCAGTGTTTGTGTTTAATGGATGGCAACTGTGAATGCTTACATCAGGTGGGTGTGTCAGGTTAGACTTTCAAAGTGTTACATGTATGTCTGTCAAGTTTGGAAATGCAGTTAAGCAGCACACAATTCACAGGTTATGTTTCATTAACATCGAACCTCTTCTTCATTTGTTGGTAAATTGTGTTTTCTCTGTCAGTTTTTTATTATTATTTTATTATTTCTTTGGCCATTCTTTGCACAATGTGGTGCTTAGCTCAATCATGGGAAACACAGGAATGAATGGAAGCTTTGGCTGTGCTTATCTTGTTTGTGCAGTGTTGTGAAGTGGGCAAAAGGGAGCCCTTAAGAATGATTAGTAAGTAAGGGAATGTCATGTAATTATTCCAGTGGCAGCATTGCTAAAGTATGACAGTACTGAGTCTGTGGAATACACCTGCTACTTTACTGCATCTGTGGCAGCAGGTGTTAATGTAGTGTAACATTCCTTTCTAATTCCAGATGGTACTGGGTTTGAATACAGCTGTATCTAATACTTTTAACTACTTTTGCATTACCATCAATGCATGTTGGTGCTTAATGCACACCATCATCAATAATGCACAAAGAAAAGAAAAGGGGAAGATAGGACAGTGATGAAATGGGAATGCTAAAGTCTTTTGGTTAGTACTGAGTCTCTGGAATACACCTGCTACTTAACTGATTCTGTGGCAGCACATGTTAATGCAGTTAATGCAGTGATATATTCCTTTTTGGGGCCAGATGGTACTGGGTTCCTATACAACTGTATGTAATACTTTTAACTACTTTTGTATTACTGTTGTTGTGTGTTGGTGCCATCACAACATAATGCATTAAAGAAAAGAAATTGGGAGGATAGGACAGTGGTGAAATGGGGAGCAAGCAGGGGAAGACCAAATGGAAAGCAATACAGGAATGTGTAGGAGGGAGGTAAGAAAGAATCATAGTTATCCCTTTATTCAACAGTAAAAGCTGATAATATATGCAGAGTATTAGCTGAATATGGACTGCCACCTCCAGAGAGAGAGAGAGAGAGGTGACCACAACACAATCATGTTGTATAGTCAACTGGACCAAATCAAGTGTGTCAAGAAGGCACATGTGCGAAATGGAGAGCTATTCAGGGAATGATTTTTTTGTGGGATAGGTGCCCATTTTTTTTGAGATAGAGAAGAATGTTGGGGTAGGGATGTAGGCATGTGTGGGCCTGGTAAGTTGGGTAGATACAGAAGCAATTGCAGACAGACAAGACAAATAAGACAAGAGACAAGGATGGTGATGAACACAAAAGGTCAGTGGACACCATGGATGAGGTGAAGGTGGGGACATCAAGAACCCATGCTGACTTTGTGTGAATATGGGCGACATTCTTGGCTAGGCTTATAAGGGCCTTTGGGCCAATAGCCTAGTATCATCCTATGAACCTATGAACCTATGCTCGTCAAGCTGGGTGACAGTAAGAATTGAGTCCTCATACACTGGACTGTCATCACTGTCACCTCACTCTGCCACTGGTTGGAGCGCTTGACATCTCCTCCTCCTCCTGGTCCTACATAAAATGAGGGAGAGCAGCTCCTCCCTCTGGCATAGGCATGCACCAACAGTGCAGTGCACAACCCTATGCACCATCCCTGGCAGTTCAGCACTGGTGATAAACTCATCACCTCTGCCACTGCTCCTGAAGGGAACCACTGGACTATCCTCCAGGGCAGGACTATCTGAAAAAGCAGGTAGTGCAGGGACAGCAGAGGTGGTGCTGCCAGGTTGGCTCCCAGATGTCCTGGGGCCAGTGGAGTGGATGCAGGTGGATCCTGTGGGTCAGGCCTACCCCGCTGTGCTGTGGAGCATTTCATGATGTGGTACACATGGATGACATGGACACATTTTGACTACACATAATAATATAAAATATAAAAAAAAATAAATAAAAACAGAGAGACAAGTGTTGGGGTGAGAGAAAAAAGAGAGATAAGATTAGTACCTTCATATGTGACATGCAATGCATTAATACAATTATTTGACTCTATTTTTCTTAACCTTTACTCTTAAGACTACCACCCCTAACAGATAACTTTTACTTTTAAGACTACCAGCTCCTAACAGATGCACACTGTACTACAGATTGCAACAAGTACTCCTTTACATGTGCATATAGCGCACATATGCATGTTGCAATTATACAGACTGCAGTTTACATCAGGGGATGTGTGCCACTGGTATACAGCTTTTACTTTAAACCTTTAAGTTATACATAATGGAATAATTAATAGTATTGTATATTTGGGAAGTGTGGTATTTGAACCCACAACCTCTGACTAAAGGCTTCTATTGTACTCCTAGTTTGTGCTACAGACTAATACATGCTTGCTTTTACAGTTGAGATATGCATGTTCAATTTTATACAACTGTATAAAATACCAAACAAGCTATATTTTACTAACTTTTAATGCTATAATAATGCTACTGTTTTGCTGCATACATACCACATGCCTCCCTCATCCTCATCTATCTATTGCCATGGATCCTAACATTCACCTCCCTTTCCATGGCAGCTGTGGAAAAAACAGAACAGAACAGAACACCATTATGAATACCAGTCTTGCCTATATTCAGCATTTAAGCCTTACAGGTACTCTCTGTAGTTGATACTTGCACTTCTGTTGGATGTCCTCCATCCTATATTCCTTGATCCAAGGTTCGAGAATATCTCTCTTCCTGTGATGTAGTTCACCAGTGTAGGGGATATCTGTGGCAATGGTTACAGCCAGGGCCAAACTATTCCAAGCCTCTGATTTATACTGGGACCCAGAATAGTCCTCCTGCAGTAGCCTGGCACTGTGGTGTTTCACTAGGAGTCCAACAAAAATCTTGGCCTCCTGGACACCCCAGCTCTGAGCCCTAAATCTCACACCCTCTTCACAAACACCTGACCTGTCTATTTTTGGATCAAGAGCAATGCAGAATGATGTTTTCCCACCAATTCCAGTTATGGTATTTACTGGGAGTGTCCACACTGTTTGAAAATGTTATGCATCACTTACCATCATGCAAACATGGTGCACGATGGTGAGTGGTGGGCAACAGTGGCAAGCAATGCAATTTCAAGGTTATTTGATGTACAGGCAGTATGTGCATTTGACATATGTGAAGGTCATGGCAATTCTGAGAGCAGAAATATACTTACAGGAAATAGTACATAGTAAACCCATAGTCACGTATTTGATAATAAATGTGATAATGCATAGTTAAATAAATAAATAAATAACTGACACAATATAAGTGTCTCAACCTTCATACATTTAATTAATATCATGTATACCATGTTAAGTGTTATAAGTGAGAATGACTATAATGGGAAGTGGAACAACAGTAAAAGTGTATGGACTATGCTGTATTTGAATCTAGGACCATGTGTATGGCAGTCCTACACTAACATCTGTTGCTACAAGGGAGTAGAAATAACAGCTGTTCATGTTCATAGGTTCATAGGTAGGTACTAGGCTATCAGCCCAAGGGCCTATGTAAGCCTATCCAACAAGGTTCCCTGGCGTACGCCACCCAAGAAAGTTATTTTCCTGTGCCACTGTCGAGCAGAGACACAGAAGAGATCCCCGGGGTGTATTTCCTATTTTCAATCCACTCATCAAGATTTTTCTTGAAGAGTGCTAATGAAGAACTTTGCTTGACATAGATAGGTAGCCTGTTCCAGAGTATGTTTCATTTTATTGATATAAACTGCAATGTCACAAAGTGAAAAAAAGTTGCATACCCTGTACTTGAACCCAGGACCATCTGTACTGCAGCCCTACATTTATACCTTTTGCCTCAGGCAATAGGATTGATTGAATGTATCCAGTTTCTATTTTTGGCTTTCTACCTTCTAGGTGGTCCACTTATCCAGTTTGCTTACTACTATGCTTCGCACAAACAAGATAAGCACAGCCAAGCCTCACATTCCTTCTCTCCAGTTCCCATGTTTGCTCTAAGTGATGCATCACACAAACAGTGGCCAAAAAAAAAAAAAGAGGCGAAATTGTTGAAATGACAAAAACAATCTATGATGTACACACTAGAAAATGTTAGTACACATGAGATATTTCTACCTAGGTCTGGATTTCAACTCTCACTCCAATGCACCTTCAGAAAACAGAATGGATGCCTTATCCCTGTTTGCCACACAAACAGTTTTGCAGCAAAGAGCTGAAGTTGTCCTTCACACAACCAAATGCAACAGAATGTACACCAATATCAAACCGCAAACTATTTGTACATTTATTAAATGTATTATATTTGGATGTAGTACACTTAGTGACCTCACAGCCTGTTAAGATTATTGCTTGCAAATATACAGGTCTGTCTTATTCTATGTTTCTGTACTTCTTGTTAATGCATCAGTTATCTGACCAGTACTCTGACACATGCAGTATGTAAGCTATTCAGTTTCATTGGCCTTAAAATGTGTGAGGATCATACATCTCAACCATACCGAATTCCTCAGTATCTACTGCTTTTGAGCTCAAAATAATAGGGTGCCACAAATTCCTGAGTGGCCTCTTTAAATCCCGGTTTTGTTTTATTTTTATTTTCATTTTTTATACTCATGTCATGTCATCATGCACCACCAGCGTATCCCTTGGCATTATTAACATGCAGGGCATACATGATGTGCATGCTCTTTGAGCCTACGAGCATGAGCATTCTGGTGGCGAAGATGGGGACAACTTGTTAACACAGTACAGTTCTGTACTGTGCACTGTGGAGTTGAAGTCAGAACCTTAGATGAATCACAAGAGAGTTAGGGGGAATGCATCTTATTTTTAGTGTTCTGCATACCAGGAAAAAATAAAAGTAAAAGGGCAACAATGGAAAGTTCAGTAATTATCCTATCATCAAATATGCAGTAAGCTGATAAAAGTCTGCGTATACTACAACTGTGTATAGGTAAATATACACACAAATCCATCTTACATTGTAATGGATAATGTTTCAAGATGTGAGCTTCAGACTTGTTACTTATCTGTGCTATTTTTAATTGAGATTTAAAAGGTGAGGAAGTTACAGTACAAGAAACAATGTGAAAAATGTAAGCTATACCTACCAAAAGCTGCTTCTGAAGGACTGTTTGTAAAGCAGATGATAGGTAGGATAAAAAGCCAACATTTGACACACATTTTCCCCAAAATCCTAAAGGAATAGGCAGACTTCTTCTGCATTCACCTATAAACAGGTGACGCGGACTGTCCATGAAAAAGACAGCTGTCAGTAAACAAAGTAAGGTCAATTTTCTGGCTGGGGTGTGTGCTTTCTGCCTTGACGACTTTTGATTGGCCAGCATGTGCTGTTATCTGTCACTACCACACCTCAAAATACTCACCTTCACTATTTCTGATGAATGTGGGTAAACTTGTAAAAGTTCATTTTTCTTTGTCAGATATCTGGAACTAGCAGTTTTCAACATAAGCTGTGGAGGGGAGGCACTTAAGTAGTTTATGTAAACATCTGAACATTATTATGTTAAATGTAGTTATAATAGCCTGCAACTGACCACACATGAATGCTACATAAGCAATATAAGGGTATATTAACTTATGTTTGTTTATTTTACTAATTGCATCCTTTAGTATTGCCAGAGGGACTGAATGGGTATGGTAAAAAATAAATAACTCTCATTTTATTACAAATTTTCAGAAGCTATAAGGGTCCAAAATGTTACATTTTTTAGGAATTTTCCATTGTATGCCAGTGTTTGCAATGCATGTGCATGCGTGCATATGTATATGCGAGTATGTGTGAGTGGGTGTATGCGAGTGTGCGTGAGTGCATCTATATGAGTGTACGAGTATGTGTATATGACAGTACATGAATACGTGTGTATATGTGTGTGTGTATGCAAGTATGCATTAGTGCACACATGCAAGTGTGTGATTGCATGTATATGACTGTGCATGAGTGCATGTGTATATGTGAGTGTGAGCAAGTGCCTGTATGCCAATATGTGTGAGTACATGTGGGCATGCAGGAGTGTGTTGAGGGTTTAGAATTAGACTCCTACATAAGGGAGATTGCTCCAGAGAACATTATTTTTTAAAATGTTAAAGCATGCATACCTCTCAATTGTACATATTTTTGCAGAATGTCCAGATTTTTGCATCATATTTTTTTCATATGTTCTTCTCATATTTTTGAGGATTGAAATCCTTAAATAATGACATACATTTGAGTTTCAGACATAATTTCCTTTGGAAAATGCATACTAACAGAAATCCTGTCATTCTAGCAACTGTTTAAGTTTATAAGAGCAATAGTTAAAATCCATCTCTACTTCTGGCCCTTTGTCCCACCATTATTTTAGGCTTTAACCAGATTTCTTGCTCTAAGAGGTTGAGAGGTATTCACAGCTATTCAGGGAAAATAACTATTCATTTTATTGCAATATTCCTTTTTTCAGTTAAAAGAAACCATGGCAATGTAAAATTCAGCAAATATTACTCAACAAATCCATTTTTTTATTTATTTTATTTGTCTTTGTTTATTGGAATGGTCCGACTGGGTAATACCCATTTTCAGTGGAGGCCCAGGAAAAAAGCTCCATTTGCTTACATTGTATTATACCAAGTTCTAGTTAAACAGAAAGTAGTTGCATTCCTATTTACATTTATACACAAAAAGTAGTTACATTTATACATTCTAAGATTTCACAGAGGTGGAAGTTAATAAAGGGAAACCTCATGTACAATTTAATGGATTGTGCAGGCAGCAATAATGTATAAAAATAGTTTTGTCATTTCAGTGAGAGGTTGAGTGTATTCTGTTTAAGGAGAGTATTTGGAGAGTATTATATGGTGAACACAATGTCTCAGCCGTGAGATGAGCATGTGCAGGACCAGGACTGGTTAAGATGTTGTTTAAGCAGTGGTTTCAAACTACTGAGCTTGTCAGAGTCTTGTTTGTGTGCGGATACTATTCCAGAATTTAGCAACATATTGGGAGTAGAGCGAGTCTCCTGCAACATTATTTGGCTTATTTGTAAGTAATAATAATTTGTTACTAGAATGAAGGTTCCTTGCTGGACAGTAGGGAAGTAATAAGTTTTGTAGTGCAGGGCATTTTTCTGGGTGATGAAAGAGTTTGTGTGTGGTAGTTAGTTGTGAGTATGTTAGGTAGTTGTGTAATTCAAGTCAGTTTAATTGCTTTAAGCTATGACAATGGTGGGTCCTATGAGAGAGATTGGTGGCAAATTTAGCCATTTTGTTGTAGCAGGAGGCATTTCTGTGCAAATTCATCCATCAGGAAACCAGCTTTTTATTATTGTGAAGCAGCAACTTCAAATGATTATAATATGCCAGTGCATGGGAGGTGTGGTGGTTTTGACCTCAAAGAAACATTTTTGGAGTGTTAATGCTGCTCAGGCAACACACTTTTATCTGAGTAATTGTCAATAAATATTTTGTTATATTGCAAAGATTGTTCCTCATAATTCTTAGCTAGTAGAAGTTACTCACATGTTGTTTTATGTATAAATGTATCCTTGCCTGTGTCTTAAGTGATACGTTTAGATGCAGGTGAGAAACTCTGCTGTGGCCAAACTGGTTCCTCAGACCACTTTTTTCTTTTCTGAAGGATATTTATTTATATATTTATTTATTTATTGACATTTGATTATTGGGAAAGTCTGACTGGATAGAAGCCCATTTTCAGCAGATGCCCAAGTTCAAAAGCTTCAAATTATTACAAAACATTTTGAGAATAATAATTTTACAATCTTCAGAAATAAAACAAGAACATCTGCAGTTTAAATAATTATAACAAATTAGACATAATACAAAAACATTGGCTAAGAAACAATACAAATTATATGACAGTCGTTTAATATTTAGAAGAAATTTTAGACAGTTTGTAGAGAAATTAAAGGTAAGTTAGTCTAATACAAACAGGAATTGCATATAAAGTGAGGGGAAAATAGGCTTATGCTATATTTAGAGAAAAAGTCAGGAAAGAGAATTAGCAGTAAGGAAGTAAAGAAGGGAGAGTAAGGAGATATATGGAATGAAAAGGTACTCATTCCCATTTAAGGATATAGTTTTTTCCTGGTTTTTGAGCAAGAACAGAGCCAGATTAGGCTAGGAAGTCTTTCAGAGCAGTTTTGAAAGAAGGGAGGGGGTCTAGACATGATGGATAGAGGTAAGGAGTTCCAAGCCTTAGCAAGCTTGTAAGAGTAAAGACAATGTCCAGCAGATTTGTTAGGTTTGTAAACAGACAGGAGTTTTTGGTTACTGGATTTCACTGACCAACTGGGAACATAATCATGTAAAATGTTTTTTAATGCTGGACAGGCAGATGGATGGTGGGTAATTAGTTAATATTTTGTGATTTTGTTACATTTAGTGGTGTTATTTAAAAGTAGCATAGCAGTTAATTTTATTTTTATAAAAGAAAATTGCATTTCAGTTTTATACAAGTTCAAAGTTGATGCAAATTCAGATGTTAATGTAAATAAAACACTATTATTCTGGTTATATTTTGTTGTTTGTAATATCTTGTCTGTTCTTCAATTTGCGATTTGAATGTTGATATCCCACAATTCCATTGAAGTAGGTAGGGTTACATAATTATGTATGCAACTTTTATGGTAATCAGAGTCCAGATGTTTGGCCAGTTATACCTATCTTTCAAGGGCCTTTGTCCAGATTTTTGATGATTCCAGGTTGAGAGGTATGGTGAGGATATTAACTGGGAATAATATGATATGCAGTTGCCAACAACTGAAGGGTAGGTTGGATGGCACAAACAAGCATAGAATGCTCTTTTGAGGGGGAGCAAAGGTGAGTTACTGTTATGGCACATACAAGGGTACACTGTTCTTTTGAGGGAGGAAACAACGCTGACTTACTGATATGGTACAAACAAGCATAGATTGTTCTTTTGGGGCAAGCAAAAGTGAGTAACTGCTATGGCACAAATAAGGATCTGTTGCTCTTGTTACTCTCCTTGTTTTGCATCCTGCTTGTTGTTTGATCTTGTGAGGGTTGTGAAGTCAGAAACTGCAATGTGTATCATTACTTTCTAACTTCTCTCTTTAATGATTTTCCAGTACAAACATATGGTGCTAAGCTGAGGGTATGCAGTGATCATCAGTACTTTTGAGAGGTATGACTGTGTGAATCTTTGATGCCTGAGGCCTACTACTTACTAATGGACACATATAAGTCAAGTAAGTCTCTGCTGTTACATGTTAAGGTAATTTCTGTACAAATCTCCCACCTTTTACTTGCTTACTGTACCAAGTGATGAAATACAAGGAAATGCCATAATATTGTTAAACAATACACTCCAGGTTCAAGACTTACCTTGTAAATGCAGCAGTTGCCACAGTGTTAGTTCAGGGCTGACTCTGTCTGATGCAAGCAGTACACAGCCAATACATGGGGAGGTAACGGTTGTGTGAGTTGTCAGGCATCAATGTTACTCTATGTATGTGAGTAGGAGGAAGGTTTTAGGCCCCTAAGTAGTGAGTGAGTGTGCTATGTGTTGTCTCTTAGCTAGTGCAAGGGCATACTGAGCACACCTATATCTGTCTACACCCACAGCAGCTGGTGATTCCCCTTCTGACTCCTCATCTGCCTGTGGCTATGGTGACCTTAACATTGGTGGTGGGATGTGTGCCCCTTCCCCTTTGCTGATCCTGCTGCAGCTGTTTCCTCAGGATTATGTTGTGTAGCATGGCACAAACTGTGAAGATTTCTCTACATGTCTGTGGATTGTGCTGCAGGCTCCCCCACATGTATCTAGGTGCAGGAACTGTGGCTTCAGCAGCCCAAACACACTCTGTGAGATTTCTGGTTTGAGCATGTGCCTCATTATGGCATTCTTACATGGGTGTGTGTGCATTTTTGATGGGTGTCATCAGCCACAGTTCCAGTGCATAGCCTGCATCCCCCAGTAAATGACCCTGTGGGATATCCCCCCTAGCAAACATCTGGTATAGTTGGGAGGTGTTCCAGATATGTGAGTCATGGTAACTGCCAGGGTTGCCAGCACAAATGTTCAAAATTATTCCCTCTGCATTACACAGAACTTGGCAGTTGATAGAATGGTAGCCCTTTCTGTTAATGTAAAGCCTACCCTGTTCCCCAGCTGGTGCCTTAGTTTTTACATGAGTGCAATCTATGGCACCCAGTACTTCAGGGCAGTGTGCTACCTGGTAGAACTATTGAATATTTCTGGTCCTCTCCTCAGAACTGCAGAGAAAATGTATGTGCTCACTGGCATGTTGTAGCATAGTATCCAGGACTTGGTGGAGGATCCTAGATGCTGATGCCTGTGACACCCCCAGTATGTCCCCTGTTGGTCTCTAAAAGGTACCTATAGCTAAGATTCTAAGGGCTACACATACCTTTGTCTGGACTGAGATGGGTTCCCCTTGGTTGGCTCTGGCTCTGAGTTGAGAGTGGCAGAGGTCACAGAGTTCTTGTAGTGTCTCCCTGTCCACCCTGCAGCGCTCTACCATTTTCACATCATGTAGGTTGTGAAAAGTTAAACGAGGCCTGAAAACTCTTCTCCTTCTAGGGATAGGCCTATTGGCAGCAGCAGCAGCATTGGCTTCAGCCTCTAGCACATACAAATGGATTAAAGCAGCAGCAGCCCCTAACATTCTGCCTGGGTAGACTTTCCATGTCTGTACTCCAAAAGTTTTGAAATCCACAGGAAAAATCAGCATGGAGTCTACTTGAATGCTTTACAGCTTGTTGAATAGCTCCACCATGTTGGATTGGTTGATTAGCATACAATTCAGCTTATGCTTATGCTGTAATTAGCATCTATGAAACACAGACAAAGACAGATGCAATCCATTAATAATCTGCACCATATAAAAAGGCAACCCTGTAGCTAGCCAAACTGATGTTGAGGAGAGTTGTATATATTTGGAATACTGCAAAAATGTTTTTTTCTTCAGGATATATCTATACAAAGGAGTACTGAACTTCAGCAGGTATGCTTCCATTTTGTCACCTACATACTGCATATGCTGGAATGTATTTAAGAATAATGTGAAGCACAGGCTTTTACACTTACATTTGTATTCATTAATTAGAAGTGTACTGATGGCATGGGAATTTCAGAGGTACACATGATTGACAATACATGAAAATGGAATGCTGTGTGATAAATATGTAGAAATGTTTCAGGGACAGGTCCTTTGATAGCATTTCAAAGATGTTTTGTTAGCAAAATGGGTCATTTGCATGTTCTTTTCTCAGGGGGAGCAAAGATGAGTTACTGTTATGGCACAAACAAGAATAGACTGTTCTTTTGGGGTGGAGCAATGGTGAGTTACTGTTAAGGCACAAACAAGGATAGACTGTTCTTTTATGTGTGTGTGTGGGGGGGGCAAAGGTGAGTTACTGTTATGGCACAAACAAGGATAGACTGTTCTTTTATGTGTGTGGGGGGGGCAAAGGTGAGTTACTGTTATGGCACAACCAAGGATGTTGCTCTTGTTACTCTCCTTGTTTTACATCCTGCCTGTTGTTAGTATTTCACAGCTGTAGACTATTTTATGTTTCTACAGGAGGTAATACTGACTGGCTACCTTTTCTGTTTTATCTTGAAACAGTTTTTTTGTAGTTATGTGATACTTGTGTGTATTATACTTCTGTTCACTTTTAGGACACCTACAAGTATGCCACTCAGGCGTGTCAATCCACGTAGACACCCCCCCCCCACTTCATTGATGCAGAAAATCAAATTATTGTGGACAGGTTTCGGCAGCATGGTGTTTTTCTCCTGGAAAGGGAATAGGGAGATATGGCACATAGGATGTGAATATGGCAGCAGATTGCCCAAAATGTGAATGCTGTGGGCAGCCATGGCAGAACATATGAATAGGTGCACCACAGGGCCACTGATATGGTCACAACAGCACACAGGCGAGCAGCTGCAGTGGGCCATGTCCAAATGGCTACAGGGGGGAGGGCCTGATAGGAAAACACCACTAACTCCCAACGAACAGTTCCTGGCCAATTTCAGAGATCCAGACAGCCCCCAGGAGAGTGCACTGGATGTGGGTGCAACACCTTCCGAGGCAGCAAGCATGCCCCAGGAGGAGCTTCCAGGTAGGCTTTGTTATCTGAACAGTTGAATACTGTTGTATTACCAATTGAAATGCATAAGTTAATTCTGTGTCACATGACTTTTTGGAGGGATTGAAGATTGTTACTGTTATAAGTTTAGGTTGGAGTTGTCAGCCACATTCTTGTTGAAAGTAGACTTAATGCACATATAAAGAGGTGAATGTATTACCTCCAGTGTTACTGTTAATTGTGATGATGTTGACCTTACCTTTTGCTTAACTTCTTCCAGGACCATCTGGACTACAGCACAGTATGTTTTCTGCAGATGGTAAGCCAAATATGTTTATATCAGTACTGCTGAGCAATTTAAAAAGTATTGTAGTGAGTGATTTTGATCTCAGGCCTGTTGTGTATATTACTGTACTGTCTATAACAGTGGCAGCACTGTTAGTTTATTAACCTGTATTGCACTATAGTAGTTCAGGTATTAATATATTCCTGTGTTTCATGCTTTTTATTACAAGTATTTACAGGTGATCATGACAGTGGGAGTGTGGGGCCTCAGTATATCAGCAGATCTTGATGATTATGGTGGCAAAACTGAGGCACAGTCAAGGGTGCAAAGGTTGAATTTGACACCAGAGGTTGATATACAGCCATCCCCTACATTTCTGTCAGACACAGCCAGTAGACCTATGTCTACCCAGTCCATTGAACCCACAGATATTGGACATGTGGAGAGTGAGGACATTGATTAGGGAGTGTGGCTACTGTGGCTTCAGTGCCTGTTGAGTCTGGCTGTAGCCAAAGTGTGGGTGAGGTGCCACACAGGAGGACACATATGGGTGCTCAGTAGGGGCCTGCTGTCCCTCCTCCACCTGGTGTAGGTGTCACTTCCTGTGCCACTCAATGTATACTTAGGGCCACTATGGAGGCACAGGTACGTTCCCATAGGTGCCCAGACAAATGCTAAGGATTGTGGATGTGGCACAGTCTGACATGTGTGACTGCCTCCACCATGTTGCCAATTCACTGGATTGGATGAATGACACGTTGGAACAAGGGATGTCTGTGATGGACCAAGGGATGTCTGTCATGGGAAGAGCAATGTCTGTGATGGAAGGTCTGCTGACAGGGGAACAGCATCCTTGTGGGTGTAGGTCAGCCACATCATCTGCTGTCAGCCCACGTGGCCATGCCTGATCACACCCCCATAGAAGCAGTACTTACACTGCTCCATCTGTGAGTGTGCTATCCACACCCAGACGTGCCAAGCCAGGGAGATCCTCCAGCAGACATTAGTCACATTCAGGTAACAGCACTTCATCTGACTTTCTGCGTGGAGGTACAGAGCCAGTTCTCGTAGTCAGAGAAGACAACAATGAACTGCCACCTCTATGATACATGGCTCACACCTGTCCAATAGAGAAAGATGTAGAGCTAGCATGGAGTTTGGCTGTATTCATGCAGACACTCACACACCAGTTTCTTCTGGAGGACCCCTACAGACATACATGCAACAGTTACTCATTTTGTCTCACTGGCCATTTGTTTTATTGCAATGTCTGCTTTCTTCTCCTTCTTACTTCAGCTGTCTGGTGAAGTGCATGCAAAAGGGAGCATTGTACTCTTTTAATGGTCTAATGAGGAATGAGTACAGTGGATTGATAACATCCTTAGTTTTGGATGTGGTGCCTTACTTATGAGGTGTGCAAATAAAAGCCCTTCCTTACCACTGTGGACACATGATGATCCAAGTTGACATTGCTATCAACATGCATTCCCAAATCTCTCACCATTGGTTTCAAACTTAGGGGGATATTATTAATAGTGTAATTTGCAAGGACCTCTCCTTTGTTGAAAGGGGATAATAGTGTATTTTTGGGGTTAAGTTTAAGCCTGTGGCTTTGGCAACAATCATTTATGTATATAAGCCCATTTTGTAGTATGTTAATATCATTTGGGGATTCAATGATTGCATATAGTTTGCAGGGCCATCTGTTATTGCCTGAGTTTCTGAGAAATAGATTCCAAACAGTAGGAGGCCCAGCACAGACCCTTGTGGAACACCAATGATAACAGACCTACTTGCAGAGGTGGAATCCTCAACTATGACCATATGCATTCTGGTTGGTGAGCCAGTTGGCTACCTATCTAATGACATATGAGTTAATCCCCAGCTGGGTGAGTTTCTCAATGATGCCTGAGTGGGGGATTGTGTCAAAGCCCTTGGCCAAGTCCAGATAGGTAGTATGTACTGATTTGCATTCATCTAGGGCTTTGGTGACACTCTTGAAGAATTCCACTAGGTTTAACAGGCATGATCTGCCCTTAATGAAGCCAAACTGGGTCAGATCAAGAGTTTGAAGCTCACTAATGTCCTTCTTATTGTTAAGGTCCAAGATGATTCTTTCCATGGCCTTACAGACAAGGCTGGTCAGGCTTATGGGTCTCTAGTTACCCGGGTCGGTTGAGGGACCCTCTCTGTGCAAGAGGATTATGGCTGCTGTTTTCCACTCTGTTGGGAAAAAGCCAGTAGTTAGAGTTTGGTTGAAGAGAGTACCCAGTGGTTCTGCTAACTCCTGCTTTACACAGTTTAGTAAGCAGCCTGGGATGTTATCCAGTTCCATAGAGGCTGTTTTTGGCCTTGGCAATTGTGGTTATGACCTGCTCTTAATAGGCAGAGAACTGTTGACGGGTATGCTTTGGGGTATGATTGCTGGAGACAGGGGTGTGAAATTTATACCAAACCTGTCTGCTAACAGGTTGGTGATTTCCTCAGGTTCAGTATGACTGATACCATCCACTATGAATTCGGTGCAAAGCTGGGCCTTCCTTTTACATTATAGACATAGTTAAAAAAATGTCTTGTGATCATCCTTAGCTATGGATACCAATTTAGTTTTGTAATTAGCTTTAGAGGACTTTACAAGATGTATAATTTGCTTGTTCAAGCTATCGAGGGTGTTTTGCTGCTGAGACTGTTCCCTCTAATTCCCAGACATCAGTTTCTTTGAGTTGCTATACAATCTATTTATGCTAGATGTACACCAGAGTGGCTTGTTTTTTCATGAGAAAGTTTTGATCTGTTGTGGCACAGCTAAGTCTATACACTTGTAAAGGTGTTTATACAGGCCATTTGTGTACACCTCCATATAGGAATCTTTACTGTCATTGGTGGCAGGAGGTTTGAAACTATTTATGCCATCGCTTAGAAGGCTGTAGTTTGCTTTGGAGAAACTTTTCAACCTTTTGGATCCAGAGGGGCAGGTATGATTGTTACACTGAACTTCACTGACTTATGGTCAGACCTTACCAGGAAGGGTGTCACACATGGGGTGATGCAGCAATCTCTCATGTTGGTAAGTACAAGGTCAAGGACATTCCAGCCCCTTGTGGGGGTGCAGACTAACTGTTCCAGAGCATTTGTGTTTACAAAGTGCAAGAACCTTAGGGTGAGCATGTTTGAGCTCATATATGTATCCCAGATGATGGAAGGCTAGTTAAAGTCACCATGCCTAGGGTGTTTGGCTGTATTATGAGTGACTCAAGTAGAGCACTGTGTATTTTCATGTTTCATGTTGGTAGACCTGTAGCTAGCAGTGATGTGGAGGGGAGTCTTTCCTACAGTTAGTTGGACTTGGAGTAACTCTAGGGAGTCATACTGCTTAACCAGTCTTGAGGTATATTGAGGTATATTTGTCTTTTATGAAGATGAATACACCTCTTCTTTTGGTTCTTTCATGTTCATTTTGCAGCTTGAACATGTGGAAGGCAGTATAGCCTTTCATGGCCAGAGTACTCGCTGTGGCATTAAGCCATGTCTCTATGACTGCACAAACATTGACACCTTCCCAAGTAAGTAGTGCCTCCATTGAGTGTAGTTTCTGATTTACACTCCTGGCATTAAGCAGTATAACCCTAAGTTTGTCTTTTCAGGCTATTTTTACATCAGGAATTTTGATCTTATGACATTGCCTAAAAAAGACTCTATGGGGAATGCAAGTACCTTGGCCAGTAACTGAAAGGCTATTGGTGAGAGATGAAGACCATCCCTGGCAAAGCAGCATGGTCTGTCAACCGTATCATCCCAGGCTGAGACATATTGGATCTCCCTGGAGTGACACCAGTAGCTAAGCCAATTGTTGAAGGTGATAAATCTTTTGTTTGCATTGAGGCATCCTCCTGGGTGAAGGTAGAATGATGCTTAGGGCTACGAACATATCTGTCTGGAACACATAATCTGAGAGCTCAGGCATATCTTTCTTCATATAGTCCAGCAAGGTAAGTCTCAAGTCATTTACTTCAACATGGAGTACAACAGAGGTGTAACCATGCTTGCTGTTGAGAGACATGAGTGCATACATGACTTTGCAGATCTTAGCACCTGAAGGCAGCTGACCATGACTTTCTACTTGTACAACCTGGTGAGGGTGATATCTGTGTCTCACTATATTTTCGCCTATGACTAAGACATTGGTTTTCAGGTGTTTTGCCTTGAGGGCTTAATGGGTGACACACTGATAGATTTGTTTTTATGTGTAGTGGGTCCCGTTGGGACTGTAATGTGTGCAGGTTTGCATTTGTGAGGTCTCTGCTATTTTGGTAAGCTTCTAATGAGTACCTCTGCATATATGGAGTTATGTGTTGTGCACTTGGTTTGCTGAAGAGGTGAAGTGTGTGTGCTGACAACCTGTTTGATATCTGGTTTGTTGTTATCTGAGAGAGAGAGAGAGAGAGAGAGCATTTATTCTAGATTTATTGTATAGTTGCATCTCTCATGTATTGTATTCATAAGTTTTAGGGGTATGTAGTTGTCAGTATACATAAGGCAACAGAAGCCTAGCTGTAAAAACACAAGTACCCTTATTAAGCATATTTAGATGGTCATTGTTAGCACAGCAGTTTTGTGAGCAGCAACAACTGGGCCTGTCTATGAGGGACAGAAGTGCCACCCCAGAGTCTGAGGGACAGAGGTGCCACCCCAGAGGTGACTTTCCAATCACCCAACCAGTAGTGAAGGTTGTGCTTGAACGGGTTCATTGAGGAGCACTGCTTCACATGCAGTGTGAGCCTATTACATAAGAGTGAGAGTTGCTGAGAGATACATCTGTCTCCCAGCATGTTCTGTTTATGTCACAGGCTAGGTTGAGAACCCTGGGCCAAGTTATTCCTGTCCCATTTTACTTGCAGATGTCCAGCATTTCCAGTAGGGCATGGTCTGAGACTTCTCTGTCAGTCAGGTATAGGTGACTTGTCAGCAGCTTGCAGGATACTAAGTGCAGTGACAGGTCTTGTAGTCTTTCCATGTATTTGATGTTTGGAGGACCTGCATTATCCCAGTCACAAACCTCTATTTTTTCTCCAATTGATGCAGATGTCTGGTGAGCTACAGACAGAAGGGTGCCTTGTACTCAATTAGTGGTCTGATAAGGGTGGAGTATAACACAGCTTTGACCTCCTGGTCTTGGGAGTGATGTGCATGTGTATGAGGGCGCAATGCAGAATGTGTGTCTTACCACTATGGACACATAGTGATGAAAGTGTAGATTTTTATGAACATGTGTTAACAAGTCTCACAACACTGTGTTTGAGCTGAGAGGGATGCAATGTATATCATAATTAGCAGAGGTACTTCATTGCCAAAGGGGACAATGAGGCATTAATTGCTGTAAGGCTCAGTCTGTGAGTTTGGCACCAATCATTTGTCTCTGTCGGCCCCTTCTGTAAGGTGTTACCATCAATGGCAGAATCTATATGAGTGTGTCCAATTAACAGTCATCTGTAAACTTCCTTAACCACAGGCCATCTACTGTTGCCTGTGCTTCAGGGAAATAGTTTCTACACATTTGTGGGCCCAGTACAGATCCTTGCAGTATTCCATTGGTACATGGCTAGTGGGGGGTGCCGTCCCGAACTTTGACAGTATGTGTTCTGTTAGTGACCCAGTTGGCTATCCAGCTAGTACTATATGGCTTAATTCCCAGGTGGGGCATTTTCACTGTGAGACGTGAATGTGGGATATTGTCAAAGGTCTTGGATAACTGAACATAGGTGGTATGTCCTATTATCTGTCATCCAGGTCTTCAGGATCAGTATCAAAGAAGTCCACGAGGTTCAATAGGCAAGACCTATCCTTGACAAACACAACATGGGTCAACTCAAGTGTGTTGAAGGTCACCTATGTCTCTGTGGATAAGGGACATGCTGATCCCTTCCCTAGCCTTGCAGATAAGGCTTGTCAGTCTTATGGATCAGTAGTTGTAGTTCTGCATGGTACCAGATTGATGTGCATTGAATATGACACAACATTTGATATTACTTTCTGTAGTATAGGTGATATATGTATGGAAAAAATACTGAGACACCAGAGTTGCAGGTTTGCAGGTAGAAAAGCGTATACACATGCGAGATGCACCTGTTTGCACACTGCTTAGCAGTGAGCAAATGTGAGCCACGTTTCTAAAGTCTGACAGTTGGTATTGAGTCTATGAAATACACCTGCTACTTAGCTGAGTCTGTGGCAACAGTTGTTAATGTATTGATACTTTCCTTTTTGGGGCCATATGGTACTGGGTTTGAATAATTTTCTTTCTCTGTCTCTCTTTTTTTTTTTATTTTTTAGCTTAGCACAAACAGGTGAAATGGATAAAAATGAATGCCAGGTTTGGCTGTGGTTATCTGGTGTGTGCAAAGTGCAGCAGTGTGTAAACTGGCCTACCCAGGAAGCAGACAGGACCCAGACAGCAAAAAATAGAAACCAGGTCCATTCAATTAATACTACTGGGCATCGCGTAAACCTGCTAAATGATGCTGCACTGCGGTTAACAGCGAGACCTTAAAATGAATAGTAAGACAGGGAATGTCATGTAAATAATCCTGTGACAGCAAGTGTAAGTGCAGGGTTGGAGTACAGATGGTCCTGGTTTCTAGTACAGGGTGTGCAATTTTTGTCTTACTGTTGTGACATTACAGTTTATAGCAAAGAACTGAAACATAAACAGATATTATTTCAACTCTCTTGTGGCAAAGGTGTTAGTGTAGGACTGCCATGCATATAGTCCTGGATTTAATTAGAACATATTACATACATTTCTACTGTTGCTTCACTTCCCATTGTAGTCACTCTCACGTATAACACTTGACATAGTGTACACGATATTTATTATATGTATGAGGGGTGAGATACTAATATTGTGTCAGTTATTTATTTATTTATTTACCTATGTATTATCACATTTATTATCAAATGTATTACTGTAGGTACAGTATACTGTGTACTATATTTCTGTAAGTATATTTATGCTCTCTGGACTGCCATGACCTTCACATTTGTCAAACATACATATACAACTGCCTGTACATAAAATAACCTTTAATTGCATTGCTTGCATCTGTTCCACACCTCTTACCATCCTGCACCATATCTGCATGATGTAAGCGGTGCACAACATTTACAAACCATATGCACACTCCCAGTAAATGCAATAACTGGAATTGGTGGGAAACCATCATTCTGCATTGCTCTTGATCCATGATAGACATGGCAGGCGTTCTTGAAGAGGGTGTGAGATTTAGGGCTCAGAGATGGGGTGTCTAGGAGTCCAAGATTTTTGTTGGACTCCTTGTGAAACACCACAGTGCCAGATTGCTGCAGGAGGGACTATTCTGGATCCTAGTATAAGTCGCAAGCTTGGGATAGTTTGGCCCAGACTGTAACCAGTGCCACAAGTTACCCCCTGCACTGGTGACCAATGTTGGCATTACTACTATGACCTACAGAGGAGGAAGAGGGGTACCCTCTATGCTTGGATTGAGGAACTTAGGATGTATGACATCCCACAGATGTGTAGTTATCAACTACAGGGAGTTCTTGTAAGGCTTAAAAGCTGAATGTAGGCAAGACTGGTATTTATAATGTTATTTTGATGTGTTCTGTTTTTTCCACAGCTGCCATGGAAAGGAAGTGCAATGTTAGGAGCCATAGTACAAGACTGGGAGGATGAGGGAGGCATGTGATAGAGATGTAGCAGAAGAGTAGTGTTATTGTAGCATTAAAACTTAAAGCTAGCTTGTTTGATATTTTATACAGTTGTATCAAATTGAGCATGCATATCTCAACTGCAAAAAGCAAGTATGTTTGCATTAGTCTGTAGCACAAACCAAGAGTACAATATTAGACTTTAGTCATAAGTGGTGGGCTCAAATACCACAATTCCCAAGTATACAATACTGTTAATTCTTCAATTATGTGTAACTTAAAGGTTTAAAGTAAAAGCTCTGTACCAGTGGCCCATATTCCCTGCTATAAACTATAATGTGTATAACTGAAACATGCATATGTGCAATATATGCACATGTAAAGAAGTACAAGTAATAGTTATCTGTTAGGGAGTGGTAGTCTTAAGATTAAAGTTTAAGATAATAGAAACAGATATTTGTATTAATGCATTGTATGTTACCTATGAAGGTACTAATCTTACCTCTTTTTTTCTCTCACTCCAACCCTTATCTCTCTCTCTCTCTCCTTTTTTTGTTTTATATTATTATGTGTTGTCAAAAATGTTACCATGTCATCCATGTGTACCATGTCACATGCTGTACATAACAGCAGGATAGGACTGCCCAACAGTATCCACTCCCCCCACTTCACAGGCTCTGGCACTGTTGCCCAGCATATCTGGGCACCAACCTGGCAGCACCACCTCTGCTGCTCCTGCACTAACTACCCCTTCAGGAGGTTCTGCCCAGAGGATAGTCCAGTGGTTTCCTCAAGAAGCAGTGGCAGAGGAGGTGAGTTTATCACCCGTGCTGAACTGCCAGGTGCATAAGGTTGCACACCACACTGTTGTTGCACACCTACACCACATGGAGGGGCTGCTCTCCCTCATTTTATGTAGGACCAGGAGGAGGAGGAAAAGGAAACATCAACTGCACCAGCCAGTGGCAGAGTGAAGTGCCAGTGATGACAATCCAGGGGGTGAGGACATGATTCTCACTGTCACCCAGCTTGATGAGCATGAGTCCTGGATGTCCCCACCCTCACCCCATCCATGGCATCCACCCACCTCTTGTGTCCACCACCATCCTTATGTCTTGTCTTGTCTGCCTGCAATTGCTTCCTCACCTACCTAACTTACCAGACCCAGACATACCCACGTCCCTGCCCCAACATTCCTCTCTCTCTCTCTCTCTCAAAAAAAATAACAAACGGGCACCTGTCATACAAAAAAAATCGTCCCATACATAGTTCTCCATTTTGCACACATGTCTTCTTGACACACTTAATTTGGTCCAGTTGATTATACAACATGATTATGTTGTGGTCACCCCTCTCTCTGGAGGTGACAGTCCAAATTCAGCTAATATTCTGCATATATTATCAGTTTTTGCTGTTGAAAAAATGGATAGCTGCGGTTCTTTCCTTCCTCACTCCTGCACATTCCTGTATTGCTTTCCATTCCTTCTTCCCCCTGCTTGCTCCTCATTTCACCACTGTCCTATCTTCCCTATTTCTTTTCTTTAATGCATTATTGCACAATGGTGCACATCATGGACCAACATGCAGCAACAGTAATATGATAGTACTTAAAAATGTTAGATTCAGTTGTATTCAAACCCATTAAAATCTGACCACAAAAAGGTATGCATCACTGCATTAACATGTGCCACCACAGAGTTAGTTAAGTAGCAGATGTATTCCAGAAACGCAATGCTAACCTCAGACTTTAGCATCCCCATTTCACCACTGTCCTATCTTCCCCATTTCCTTTCTTTAATGTATTATTGGGATATGGTGCACACTGACCAGCAGCAATGGTAATATGAAAGTATTTAAAAGTGTTAGATTCATTTGTTTTTGAACCCAGTACCATCTGGCTCCAAAAAAGGAATGTTTCACAGTATTAACTGCTATAACTCATTCCACACCTTTCGGCCCCAAAACATGGACCAAAGCTTTAAAGGCAGTGATGTCTCCATATTCATAAAGGATATGCACACCTCCAGACTAGTAGCCCACCATAATGCATCTGAGATACTTCAGGCACAACTAACATTGGGTAAGACTGCGATCCAGGTCATAGCCTGCTATAGGTCCCCAACCATGTCCCTAGACTCTCACTGCATGTTCCTATGCACTCTGGAATCTAGCAAGGTCCAACCCAACACTCTCATACTAGGAGACTTCAACTACCCCTCCATCAACTGGGAAAACTAATCAAGCACCAATGCACTGGCCCAATGCTTCCTGGAATTCATCAATTCCAATGCCCTAGACCAGCTCATTCTTAACCCCACTAGAAGAAGTAACATCCTTGACCTGGTTATTACTAACATGGGCAACCATTGCTCTACACCAATAGTCAATTCCTGCCTGGTTAAATCCAACCACAAACTAATCACCATGGAAATCCACATCTCACTCACACACCCCACAAAGCTATCCACCATGAAAACCTTCTCCAAAGCTGACTTTGGACTCCTAAAAACAGAGGTGGCTAACTTTGTGGCACCCATGCCAATGGAAAATAGATGCAAGACTGCCAAATCATACACCAATGCACTGTACGAACACGTACATAAATGCATGGAACTAGCCATACCCAACAGAACCAAGATGCTCTCCTCCAAAAAAACGAAGCCAGTCTGGTGGTCCAATGCCATTAATAAACTCTACAACAGAAGGAAGAAACTGTTGCAAAAAAAGGTGAAGTCCCAAGACTGGAAAAATTCCCTCATTAGCCTCAGCAAAAAGTTGAGATCTCTCATCAAAACCTCCAAAGCCAGCTATGAAGGCAGAATTGCAGCAGACACTACAAACAACCACAAAGCCTTCTTTAGTTATATCAAGAATCTCCATGGCAATACCCAGATTACTGCACAATGGTACCTCCTATACTGAGCCAACATATATTGCCAACATACTGGCCGACAGATTCAGTGCCAACTTTACCCCTCTCTCCCCACTAAAGGACCAATCTCAATACCAAAAGAATGCCAGGCACCCTGCATTACTACAGCACAGGTTAAAGCTGCATTGTGTAAGGCCAGGAATACAGCTTCCATGGGACCCAACAATATCTTTGGCTGTGTTCTACATGAATTACAAAGTGAACTGGCACCACATCTGTGTGCTCTGTTCACTCACAGCCTCACCTCAGGCTTTGTCCCTACCTAATGACGCACTGCTACAGTCATACCTCTCCATAAAGGATGAGCAACTACAGACCCTGGAAATTATCGCCCCCATTAGCCTGATGAGTCTTATATGTAAGGCTATGGAGCACATCATCATGGACCTAATTAACAAGGATATAGGGAATCTCCAAACTCTAGATCCCATGCAATTTAGTTTTGTGAAAGGTAGATCATGCCTGCTCACCCTGGTTGACTTCTTTGAGTCAGTCACCAGAGCAGTAGATTAAGGTAAGGCAGTTCATACAGCCTACCTCAATCTGGCCAAGGCCTTTGATATCATTCCTCACTCAGGAATTATTGATAAACTCACCAAACTAGGAATCAACCCCGATATCATTAGGTGGGTTGAAAATTGGCTCACAGATAGAACACACAGTGTGAAAGTAGCAGACTTCAAGTCAGACTACCGACCAGTCACGAGTGGAGTCCCACAGGGATTGGTCCTGGGTCCTCTTCTGTTTGGCATCTGAGGGACTCTGGCTGACCAAATTTGCAGACAACTGCAAGTTGGGAGCCATTATTAACTCCCCAAGTGATGTAGGCCTCCTACAGAAAGGCCTCACTGAGACCAGTGACTGATGCTGAAACCATGGCCTTAAGCTTAATGCCAAAAAATGCATCATCATCCCTTTGGGAAAAACTCAGTTCCCACGAAGTACCAAATTGATGGGAACCCACTTAACACTAAAGGCGTTATAAGAGATCTGGGGACACAAGCTGACAGCAACCTCTCATTCGACCACCACATTGCCACTGTGGTCAGAAAGTCCTTCTATGTGGCACATCTCATTACCAAGGGCTTTGCATCCGGGAAGAAAGAGGTCATCATTTCCCTCTACTCTTCCCTCATTAGACCAATCATAGTGTATAATGCCCCATTTGGCATGTACTTCACAAGACACCTGCAACAGCTGGAGAGGCCACAAGAGTACCTCACGAAGAGGATGCTAGGCCTTAAACACATGTCCTAAATGAACAGATTAAAAAAAACTCCGGCTATTCTCTGTCTCATATCATCTACTAAGAGGCAATCTCTGCTTGACTTACAAAGCCATGTCCGACCCAACTCTGTTATAAATGCTACATCTGAAGAAATCCCAATCCCTTTGCACCACACACTCCAGAGACCTCAATCTCATTACCACAATCAACAGAACATGCTGGAGGGACAAGTTCATAACCCAGAGACTTCCCATGCTCTGGAACAGACTTCCAACACATATCAAGCAGAGCACCTCACTAGCCCTCTTCAAGAGAAATCTTGATAAGTGGATGGGAAATAGAAAGTTCACCCCAGGGATCACTCCAGTGGCTCTATTTGATAGAGGCACTGGGAACTAATGATGGGCGGCATTCTATGGGCTAGGCTTGTAAAGGCCCCAGGGTCACCAGCCTAGTACACACCCATGAACCTATGAACACGTGCCACCACAGAGGCACTTAAAAAGCAAATGTTTTCCCGAGACTCAATAGTAATTGTCAAACGTTAGCAATGTGGCTTGCATTTGTGCAGTGCATAGCAGTGTACAAACATGTGTATCTTGCATCCATATACACTTTACTAACCATTGCACAAACCTGCTGCTCATTGCGCTATAGAAATGTATATATTCTGCTGTATTACTGCTGTTTACTATCCATTTCCTTTGTATGACATAAAATTACTTGTAGAAACATTACAAACTGAGGGCTCTCTCTAACTATATGTAATATATTTAAAATATATCCATGTGTTGGCACCTCCCCCCCCCCAGCACTACAACCCTGGGGTCTCAGTACTTTTTCACACATATATCAACCACACTGCAAAATGTAATATCAAATGTTGTGTGCTATGCAATGCACATCAATCTGGTAACATGGAGAACTACAACTATTTACCCGTATGCCTAAAAAGCCTTATCTGCAAGGCTACTGCAGGAATCAGCATAGGCCATATCCACAGGAACATAGGTGACCTTCAACACACTTAAACCTACTCATGTTGGTTTTGTCAATGGTATATTTTGCTTATTGACCCTTGTGAACTTCTTGGATACTGACCCCAATGAACTGGATGAGGGATAACAGTACATACCACCTATGTTCAGTTATCCAAAGCCTTTCACACTATCCCTCATTCATGTCTCAGTGAAGATCTCCCATTTGTGAATTAGACCATACAGTACTAGATGAAGAGCCAAATTGCTCAACGAAATAACATACACTCTCAAAGTTGGGGACTGCACCTCCACCACTAGCCCACTCACCAGTGGAAACCACAAGGGTATGTGCTAAGCCCTCAACTGTTTGAGAAATACTTCAATGAAGCACAGGCAACAGCAGATGGCCTGTGGCTTACAAGTTAGCAGATGACTGTTAACTGGACACACTCATATAGAGTCCCCGATGATGGTAACATATTATTGTAGGGGCTGACATAGACTGAAGATTGGTGACAAATCCACGGACTGAAATATAAGCACACAATGACTCTTTGTTACCTTTGTCAATGATGTAACCCTGCAAATTGTGATATACATAGAACTCCCCAAGCTCAAGCACAATGTTGTGAGGCTTGGGAACACATGCTAAGTAATCTATACTTTCATCACTATGTGCCTGTGAAAAACTGAGGGGCTGCCAGTCCAGCCAGATAGAATTTTGTAAACAATTCTGTCATTGTAAATATTAATGTAATCCACAGGCTTGTTCTACAAATGTAAAGAGAACTATATGTTATGATTAAACTATATGTTGTACTGAGCTTCAAAAATGTAACCACAGTGCACTCTGCTGGAAGAAAGCTGATAAAGTAAACCATTTTATAACTATTTGATCTCAAAGCTTGGAGACAGAATGTCTCGGCCAGGAAATACTTTCTATTGTCTTGATTTAAAAGATAATTACTAAGGTTTTACATGTATAACATATTTTATTGCTGTGGCTTCCTGGCCAGGTGCAAGCTGAGTCATGGAGGTAAAGGGGAAGGGAGTAACCAGACCCCAGAAGCACAAAAGGTCAGTAAATTTCTTCTGCAGTTTACAGAGGGGGATCATTTTGATAGTTTCATTCATATGTTTGAGAGGGTATGTAAAAAGTATGATGTTGACCAAAGGCTCTGGGTACGGTTCCTGACCCCCTTACTCCATGGTAACGCTGTAACTGTGTTTTCTAAATTATCTGATCATGATTTTTTTGATTATACTGCTGTTAACAATTGTTTGTTAGAATTTTTTAGGCTAACACCTGAAACTTATAGGAAAAAGGTTTGTTAGCATAGACGCAAGGCAGATGAAAGTGTGTATGAATATGTTGCCGAAATAAGAACTTAATTTTATAGGTGGGTGACTGGATGTCAGGTCACCATTTTTGAAGGGCTGGCAGACCTTTTGGTGAGGGAACAAGCCCTTAGCACTTTGCCTAAGGACATGAGGATATGGTTAGCTGATAGACAATGTGCTACTTCAGATGAGTTGGGGAAGAAGGGAGACCTATACCTAGCAATCAGGGCATCCCTAGACAGGAAAGGATCCCCCAGTACTGCTCATGGGTCTAAAGGAACCCATGGTGGGAAGCCCAGACTGCCCTAACAGAATCTGACAGTAGCAGGGGAAGCCACTAGTCCAGGTACACATCCAGGACCTAGGGTTAAATGTTTTGAATGCAACCAGTATGGCCGTGTGGCATATAGATGTCCATGGAGGCAAGGTGGGGAACAAAAGGTGAGAGAGCCAGTAAGTGGGAAGGATAAAATGCCAACAGTAGGTTGTCTTGAGACAACAAGGGTACCAAACTACCAGAGGTTATATCCTATTGTAGTGAATGCCAAAGAGGCCATTGCTAAGAGAGACACAGCCTCTGACATAACCATTGTGAAGCCTGCAATAGTTACATAGGAGCACTACTTGCCTGGGCAGTCTACTCCAGTTAGAGCTTTAGGAGGGGCCCCTTTCCAAATACCTTTGACTAGGGTTCACCTTGACTGAGAGGGTAATCACTGCTGACAAGTATACTGAAGATCAAAACACACGAACACAGTTGAGTAAAAACAGAACACCTTTATCCAACATGTATATGTTGGATAAAGGTGTTCTGTTTTTACTCAACTGTGTTCGTGTGTTTTGATCTTCAGGATAGAAAAGTAAGCCAGCAAGTAGGTGTGTTTGAGGATATATCTGCAGATGTCCTAATAGGGAATGATTTTGATAATGCATTACCATGTGCTCATGCAGTTACATGCAGTCAGGCTTGGAGACAAGCATGTGGGTCTGGTAGCCTGGGGAGACCCAGACAAACTGCACACTTGTAGCCAGAACTAGTGAGGTGGTTACTTTAGGGAGGGAGCTATGTTGTAGCAGTGAGACTGAATGTGAGCCACAGCTTCTTGTGGGTACTGATGGTCCCTTGGACAGACTGACTGCAAGGGTAGAGGTGAGTAGTAGTACCCAGGCTGACAGTGAGGCACCACTGTCAGAGGATACCAGACTTCCTGTGGAAGGGGAGCTGGGCAGGCTTACAAAGAGACAGTTGAGACAGGCTCAGCTATCAGACCCTACATTGCAAGGCCAGAGGCAGGTAGCTAGTGAGGCACCCGATTCTCAAGGGAAGGGGGAATCCGTATACTGGGACAAAGGGTTACTGTATAGAGAGTGGACCCCTGAGGGAGGGCTAGAAATTGAGAGCACAGCAGTTGGTATTGCCTAGAGCCTACTGTCTGGCGCTTCTAGCCATAGCCCATGATATTCCCTTTGCAGGTCATATGGGCATAAAACGTACAAAGAGACATATTATGCAGAGCTTCTATTGCGCTGGGATTTCCAGAGATGTAACAGGGTACTGCAGGACCTGTGAGGAATGCCAAAAAGTAGACAAGACAGGAGACAAGGTGAGAGCTTATTTGATGCCTTTGCCTGTGATTGAGGAGCCATTTCAGAGGGTAGCTATGGATATTGTGGGTCCTCTGAGTACCCCAAGTTCCACAGAGAAAAAGTATATCCTAGTGGTAGTAGATTATGCTACAAGATACCTTGAGGCAGTGGCTTTGTCCTCCATTGAGGCAGAAAATGTGGTAAACGCTTTGCTAGAGGTTTTCAGCAGGGTAGGTTTCCCAAAAGAAATAATGACTGACAGAGGTGCCAATTTCATGTCAGAGTTGCTGGCTTGTCTGTGGAAGTACTGTGGGGTGAAGCACCTAAAGACCAACTGCCTACCATCTCCAGACTAATGGTCTTGTTGAGAGGTTAAACTCTACTCTCAAGTCCATGCTACAGGCATTTGCAGACCAGTTTAAGAGGGATTGGGACAAATATTTGCCCCATCTGTTGTTTGCTTACAGAGAGGTTCCCCAGAAATCCACAGGTTTTTCACCATTTGGGTTGTTGTATGGGCATAGGGTGAGGGGACCTCTAGATTTAATTTGAGATGAGTGGGAAGGTGAGTGTGAATCCCACAAGGAGTCTGTTGTGGCATATGTCCTAAACCTCAGGACAAGGCTCAGGGAACTCATGGGCTTGGCCCAGGAGAACCTGGCAGAAACCCAATAACAGAAAAAGTTCTGGTATGACAGGAATGCTCGAGCTAGAGAGTATGCTGTAGGGCAGCAGGTAATGGTTCTCATTCCTGTCAGACACAACAAGCTGAAAGCAGCTTGAGAGGGACCCTACAAGGTGGTAAGAAAGATAAATGATGTTAACTACATGGTAGAACTGCTAGGCAGGAGGCAGGGGCACATAGTGTACCATGTTAACATGATGAAATCTTACCATGATAGGGAGGCCCTTGTGCTGAGTATTTGCAGTGGATTGCAGGAGGAGGCTGAGGGAGATCTGGTGACTGATCTCAGTGAGGCTCAGACAGGTGAAAGGTGGAAGGGGTAGCAATGTCCCAGCAGCTATCTCCTACCCAGGTTCAAGAAATCCGAGCAGTGTTACAGGAGTTTGGGCACATGTTCTCGGGAAAACCAGGGTGCACCCACCTGGTGCAACACCAGGTGGATATAGGACCCCAAAGGCCTATTAGGCAGGCCCCTTATAGGGTGCTGAGAGAGTCAAACAGACTCTGAAGGAGGAGATACAGGAAATGTTGGAACTAGGGGTAATTCAAGAGAACAGTCCCAGGGCCTCCACAGTGGTGCTGGTGCCAAAGAAGGATGGCAGCACCAGGTTCTGTGTGGACTACAGTAAATTAAGTAGTCACACAGAGTCAGATGCTTACCCCATGCCTATGACAGATGAAGCCCGAGAGCAGCTGGGTGAGGCTACGTATCTTACCATCATTGATCTTCCCAGGGTTACTGGCAGGTGCCCCTGACTCCCAGTGCTAGTGAGAGGTCAGACTTTGTGACTCCTTTGGCTTATATGAGTTCACAAAGATGCCCTTTGAGATTAAAAATGCCCCAGCAACTTTCCAGAGGCTGGCAAATCATATCCTACCCTTGCTTACCTAGATGATATTGCTGTCTACAGCCATTCCTGACAAGAGCACCTTTGACATGTCAGGGAGGTGCTGGGCAAACTACAGAGGGCAGGGTTGACCATTAAGATGAGCAAATGTCAGGTGGGTATGGCAGAGGTCTCCTATCTGGGGCAAAGAGTGGGGAGTGGTAAGACCAGGACAGAACCTGCCAAAGTGGAAGCCATTCAGGCATGGCCTGCACCTGTTACCAAAAAGCAGGTGAAGGCATTCTTAGGGATAGCAGGTTACTACAGAAAGTTCGTCCCCAGTTATAGTACCATAGCTGCTCCCCACACAGACCTGACAAGGAAAAACAGGCCAGATAAGGTAGTGTGGAACACAGCATGTGAGCAGGCATTCCAGAGGCTTAAAGAAGCTTTGGGAGGACCCCCTGTGTTAGCCAGTCCAGATTACAGCAAATAATTTGTTGTGCAGGTGGATGCTTTGAACCATGGGGTGGGGGTTATACTTAGCAAGATTTCTTCAGAGGAAAAAGAGCACCCAGTGGTTTATCTCAGTTGTAGGCTCCAATCCAGGGAGGAATGCTATGCAGCTGTAGAAAAGGAGTATCTAGCTATAGTGTGGGTTCTGCAGAAACTTCATCTTTATCTGTATGGAAGTAAATTCACTGTAGTTACAGATCACAATCCTGTAACATAGTTACACCAAGCCAGCCAGCAAAATGCCAAGTTGCTACAATGGAGCCTAGAGTTGCAAGCGTATGATATGTCAGTGCAGGACCGCAGTGGTGTTAGCAGCGCCAACGCAGATGGGCTCTCAAGACAGGGAATCGGGTAAGGTATACTCAGATAGACCTAACCCTCTCAAGCAACGTTTCTCAAGCGTCACTTGGAAAACTAGCTTGAGTTCTCAGGGGTAGAGAAATGTAAAAAACTGCGGGGCTGCCAGCCCAGCCAGATAGAATTTTGTAAATAATTCTATGTCATTGTAAATATTAATGTAATCCACAGGCTTGTTCTACAAATGTAAAGAGAACTATATGTTATGATTAAACTATATGTTGTACTGAGCTTCAAAAATGTAACCACAGTGCACTCTGCTGGAAGAAAGCTGATAAAGTAAAGCATTTTATGACTGATCTCAAAGCTCGGAGACAGGATGTCTGGGCCAGGAAATTCTTTCTATTGTCTTAATTTAAGAGATACTTACTTAGGTTTTACATGTATAATGTCTTTTATTGCTGTGGCTTCCTGGCCAGGTATAAGCTTACTAAGAAATGTAAATTTTGAGTTTCTGTTAGGCTGGGAACCAGAGAAGTGTCAGGAATGATGTAATGTGAAATGACTCAGCAGTACTATATTATCAGTTTAAGACTTTCTCAGAGAGAGATAATTAAGCATTTTGGATTTTGTCTAAACCTGTTAACAACTCACCAGCACTATGTCTTGTAAGTAAAGTAGTATTTAGAACTGTGATTTCTCTTAGAGTTAGGAATTTAGCCAGATTAGACTAGCTGTTTTCTATATTTGTCAAACTATCCTATGGTACTGTTTTAAAGTTTTTCCTGTGATTTCTAAACTCTGTTATATCATTGTGTTGAAGTAAGAAGTATTGTCTTGTGTTTTTATTATTTATTATTAAATATCTTTAAACCTTTCAACTGTGGCTGTTTTGTGTAGAGAGAATTTAAGCTCTTAGAATGCATTGCATGTATTTGGTGATATTGTACCAGCCACTCCTAAATAGTCTTCAAGTCTCAGTCACACTTACTATTGGGATAATAATATTGCACAGTAAAATTAGACACCGTTTGGGAAGGGCCTTATAGTAGCTGGTAATAGTGGTTGGTGGCAGTCAGTACTACCTTATAGTCTGGGCAGAAAGGGGTACAGCTGGAGAACCTGTACCAGCCTTCCCTAGAAGTGTCTATGTGTTTGTATCTAAATCAAATCATAAAGTGTGTGTGTGTCAGCTACTTGGGCAGTGACACTAAGCACTGTTTGGACAGAGAGGGTGCTGGAGGTTTTAGTTTGATCACTATGCTGAGATCTGGACCCTATAGCTATGCCAGTGGGAAGTCTTACTGGGGATCTGGAGAGAAAGGGAGAAACCAGCCTCAGACTGACTGTGATTCCTGTGTGCTCTTAAGGGAAATTGTACTTTACTGTGTGTATACTTGTTATCCTCCCAATGTGCACGCCCATCACAGGTGTTAGTGATGAGGATTCAGGCTCCTTGATTGTCGGGCCAGTGCGCAGGCATCACAGTGCCCATAGTGGTGACACACACAGTCTGCATTGTGCACATCATACATATGGACATCACATGCAAGACCAGGGTAGTCATACCTCTGCTGTATTCTGCACTTATCAAACTAATAATTGAGTACAATTCTCACATCTCTCTGTACCTCACCAGACACCTGCAGCAATTGGAGAGAATACAGGGTTGTGCCTGGGAGACTGCAAGGCCTTCAAACATGACTTACATGGAAAGACTGACATACCTTTCACTGTTCTGTGTATCATGCAGGCTGCTGAGAAGTGACATATGGCTGCTCTGCAGAGCAGTCTCAGACCCTGCCCTTCTGGAAATGATGGACATCTGCATTTCAAATTGGGCAACTCTAATTTGCCCTAGGGTTCTCAACCTAGCCTGTGACATAAATAGAACATGCTGGAGAGACAGATATATCCCACAATGATCCACATTCCTCTGTAATAGTCTCCCACTGCATGTAAAGCAGTGCTCCTCAATGACCCTGTTCAAGTGCAACCCTGACTACTGGTTGGGCGACTGTAAAGTCACCTCTGACCTGGCACCTATGTCTACCATGGACAGGTCCAGTTGGTGCTGCTCACAAACACACTCTGTTAAATATGACCATCCAAATATGTTCAATAAGGGTACTTGTGTTTTTACACAGCTAAGCTTCTAAACAGCCTAGTGCTATTAGACTAGTAGCCTCATATGAACCTATGGAGCTATGTGCCTATGCAGGCCTCACAACCTGTTGACCTCCACATGTCCTGCTGATGTCATCTACTATAAGTTCACCTGCACTCTAGTATAAAGCAGACTTGTGCTATGGCACTTGCATAACATACTGTGTTTTGTAGTCTGTGTACTTCAGTAGGGGTTCTGTTCCCACTACAGTCAAATGTGTGTGTGTGTGTGTGTGTGTGTGTGTGTGTGTGTGTGTGTGTGTGTGTGTGTGTGTGTGTGTGTGTGTGTGTGTGTGTGTGTGTGTGTGGACAGCAGACCAGACGTGTGTATCCTACAGTTACTTCTCCAATTACATTGATTGCCAGTATTTTGATACTTGCTCATACCTATACATCCATTTCATACAGGCCTCCCAATCTCCTGTCTCCCACATGGCCTGCTGATGTCATCTACTGTAAGTTCACCTAAACTCTTGTATGAAGCAGACTTAAGTCGTGGCTCTTGTGTAATGTACTGTGTTCTGTAGTCTGTGTACTTAGATGTGTGTGTGTGTGTGTGTGTGTGTGTGTGTGTGTGTGTGTGTGTGTGTGTGTGTGTGTGTGTGTGTGTGTGTGTGTGTGTGTGTGTGTGTGTGTGTGTGTGTGTGTGTGTGTGTGTGTGTGTGTGTCTAGGCAGCAGAGCAGATGTGTGTATCCTAGTTACTTCTCCAATTACATGGATTGCCAGTATTTTGATGCTTGCTCATGCCTACACCTCCATTTCTTACAGCCTCCAAACCTGCTGTCTGTCACATGGCCTGCTGGTGTCATCTACTATACATTCACCTGCACTCTTGTATAAATCATACTTGTGCCATGGCACTTGCATTAAGTATTGTGCTCTGTAGTCCATGTAGTTAGATAGGTAGGGGGTTCTCTTCTTACTGCAGTCAACTGTGTGTGTGTGTGTGTGTGTGTGTGTGTGTGTGCACATGCGTGTGTGTGTGTGTGTGTGTGTGTGTGTGTGTGTGTGTGTGTGTGTGTGTGTGTATGTGTGTGTGTGTCTAGACAGCAGAGCAGATGTGTGTATCCTACAGTTACTTCTCCAGTAGATAGTGATGATGTCATCAGCTATAAAGTGTTGTCTGACACACTCCAAGTCTGACTTGAGATGTGGCACTTGCGTAAAGTACTGTGTTCTATAGTCGGTGTACTTAGGTAGGGGTTCTGTTCTCACTGCAGTAAATTGTGTGTGTGTGTGTGTGTGTGTGTGTGTGAGCCATTGCTTGACATTACAGAGAACATTTTACACCAGATTGTGGGACACTGCTGATGTCATCAGCTATAAAGTGTTGTCTGACACACTTCAAATCAGATTTGAGCTGTGGAACTTGTGTTAAGTACTGTGTTTTATAGTCTGTGTACCTTAGAAAGGTAGGTATTCTGTTCCCACTCCATTCAAGTGTGTGTGTGTGTGTGTGTGTGTGTGTGTGTGTGTGTGTGTGTGTGTGTGTGTGTGTGTGTGTGTGTGAGCTGTTGCTTGACATTACAGAGAGTATTTTACACCAGCATGTGAGACACTGTCATCTTCTCCTCAACAGACACTACTGGTGTCATCAGCTATGTCACATTTTTAGATATGCAGTACTCCCACCAGGACAGGGTCAGAGACTGGCCTGGGGGCCAGACAGAAATCACCTCATCTTATGCAATAAAGTTTACAGTTACATGGCTTTTAATCTAGCTACATACATCATGGCATGGTGTGTAGGCCCTGTGTTATCATACTGAGAAAGATGTGTGGTCTCTCCAGCTGCTACATGTGTCTGGTGAGGTACAAGTAAAAATGCACAGTATACTCTATTAGTGCTGTAATGATGTTCGACTACAGTGCTGTCATACAGTCCTAAGATCTCAATATGATGGCATGACTTATGATGTGCACAACATAGGCTTTCAGTGGCAGTGTGGACACTTGATGGTCAATGTTCTAATTGGCTATCTAAATGTGTTCCCAGTGCTTGCATCACTGGGTTTCTGCATAGCAGAACTATTGTCAATGCTGTGATTAACATGGAACTCCAATTTTCAGACAGACATTACAAACACACATTTCTGCATTTATTTGTACATTGTCTGCCTTTGTCACCATTCAGTTCTGTGTTAGCACCTCCTGTACTATGTTATCACCATTTATGGACTCAGTGATTGCACACCATATACAAGAATCAGCAGACTTGGTAAGTCAAAGGCCATATACTTTACCGTGAACTGTTGAGAAATCCAGTTCCAACAGTGAAGGGCCAAGCACAGATCCCTGAGGTTTGCCAATGGTGACAGCACTACTGGTACAGGTTGATTCACTAACTTTCACAAGAAGTGTTCTTTCAGTGAGCCAGTTGTTTACCCATAAACTGACGTAAGGTTTAATCTCCATATTAGGAGTTTTCTAAATGATACCTGCATGTGTGATTGTGTCAAAACCCTAGGCAGGATCACAATAGGCAGTATGCACTGTCTTACCTTCATCCAAGCCTATCACAATGAATCCATGTGCTGTGACATTAACAATCACCTATGGCATGACCCAGCACATACACCTTCCTGTTACAGTTGAATACAAAGTTGAACACACCCTGCACATGGCCTATATTCCCATACAAGTGTGTACATTAACATGCACCCACCTGCATTGGGGGCAAAGCACCTGATGCATGCATGCATGTATATCAAGACTCTCCTCGACTATGAGGGAGACCAACATGTCATCATGGACCTCTTCTACATGCACACTAGAAATATTCCAGGTGTGGGCAGCAGACCTGTGTGAGTTGTTACTGCTAAAACAGCTCTGTTACATCTGATAGATGTCCTCAAAGAGGTCATCGAGGGCATGCATGATGAGAACAGTATCATCTTGTGGAACTTGAACAGGTCTAGGCATTTGACAAAAATCCACACTGAGGTATTCAGTCAACACTGTCGTATGTTTCCATGAACAGCTGTATCACGAAATGGGTAGTCCAGAGTATGACATACATGGCATCTCACTATATTGAAATGTGTGACATGACATATATCTCAGGTCCAGTGATCAGGTCGGTACATCAGGGGTGTCTGCTAGGCCCTTTCCTGACTAATAGTTAAGTGATGGACATCACAGATGATTTAAACATGCTATGTCCAAACAGATGCCTGAAGGACTACAGCTTGTGGGCAATTATTGACTCCAACTGTGATATTAGTATAATGCAGACAGTTTCAACACATATTAGAAACTGCTGCAACAGCCATGACAACACAAAACACATGGAGAGATTTGTTGAATCAGGAAACAGACACACCACTTAAGTATAATGTGGACATCCCACCCTATAATCAGACCAATAGGTATGTAACCTGTGTCTTGGGGTAGAAGGTAAGTGGTACATCCACCAGCATGTAGTCGAAGTTCTGACTATTCCCTTGAATGTAAAACAATTACTGGGTATGTGAAGGACATGCAACTCATTGGCCATGATAACTTCATGGTTCCCGGGCCTTAATCACACCAATAACTGTGTACAATGCACCCTTCTTCATGTACCTCCTTACACATCTGCCAGTGATGTGTAACTGAAGTGTACCAGACAGGTATGTACTATTTATATCACAAGCAAGGTTTATGTCTTTAAAATGGGTAATCCTGGTGCTGTTTATTTTGTGGATATGCAGGAGGTCCAGTAGAAAAGGGTCTGACAATACCCTTTATGCTAGGCATAGATGTCCCCTCAAAAGACTGTAGGAGACAGACTACAGTGATAGGGCCTTGAGGCAATCTGCGTAGAACATTTTAAATACACCCTGTATAATTTTAGTGAGGAACCTCTGTGGGCATTCCAGTTGTTGGATGTGTCTGGTTAGGTACATACCAAAGGGGACATTGTACTCAATGATAGGTCTGATGAATACTGAATACAGTGGAACAATGACTTCCTTGGACTTAGATGCCATACTTTTGTTTATAAGTTGCACAACATAGATTGATTTCCTTGCTACTGAAGACACGTGATGGTCAAAGGCTAGATCACTGTCTGTGTATGTGTGCCTAAGTCCCTGACTACTGGGTCAGCTCTAAGGGGTGTGTTGTCAGTATGATAGTTAGGGTGGATGACTTCCCAAAGGATACCCTTATGCACTTCTTGGCATTTACTTTTAGTCTACGGCTCTGACACCAGTTGCTTGTGTGTGCCAGCTCTTCATGGAGAACATTTGTGGCAGTGTGGGATTCAATGACAGCTCTTAATTTACAAATATCTGCAAATTTAGTCAACCAGAGACCACTGACATTGGCCTTGACTTCAGAGAAGTAAATACCAACAAGGAGCGGTCCAAGGACCGATCGCTGAGGGACTCCACTTATGACTGGCCTCTTTGTAGAGGTGGATTCCCCAATTCTAACTTCCTGGGTCCTGTCTGTGAGCCAGTTGGCTATCCACCAGGTGGAACATGGGTTTGTATCTAATTTCTTGAGTTTGTCAACAATGCCCGAGTGGGGTATGGTGTAAAATGCCTTGGCCATAACAACATATGTAGTGTGAACCATTTTCCCTCATCTATCACTTTGGTGACCTTCTCAAAGAAGTCCCCCAGGTTGAGTAGGCATGACCTGCCTGTAATAAACCAAACTGGATTAAGTCCATTGTCTGGAGGTTTACTATATCACTATTGATCACTTCCATGATAATTCTTTCCATGGCTTTACATATAAGACTAGTAAGACTTATGGTTCTGTAGTTTCCAGGGTCTGTAGATGGCCCACCTTTGTGCAGAGGGATGACTGTTGCTCTTCACCATTCATGAGGCATGTTTGGAGGCTACAGTTAAGTAGCAATTCCAAACAGCCTGATAGGTCATATTTCAAGCTATTTAGAAGGTATCCTGGGATATTGTCTGGGCCCGTTGATGTAGTGTTCTTGGCCCTAGAGAATTTTTCCCCTAGATGCATGTGTGCTACCTGTTTAGGTTATGCACACATTGCATACATTGATGTTTGATAACATTAATGGCATGCATATCATTCGTGACAGTGTAGATTGTGCCATAGATATATGCCATGCACACAAGACAATTAGCCTGTATTGCTCATACTGTCACATACAGGTATAGCAGTGTCCCTCTTAACACCTCCTGCAGATATTACAGTACCAGGACAGTCTGCATGGTTACCTTAATAGAGTGTGGATATATCATAATAGTTGTCAAGTGTGTGTGTGCAGGCTCATCTGTTATCACTCCACATCACATATGTTATGTCACAGGCATGGGATTAGTGGTGGTATTATTCTGATATTGTGCACGATCGTGGTTGTTTTTTGTAATGTTTGCCATGATCCTTTACCTGTAGCCAACTTGCTGGAGACCTCTGCTGTGAGTACACTCATATTCAGGTATAACAGTTTGCACAGCTTCCCAAAATGCACCCTATCCAAATTATATGTCAGATCCCTGATAGATGTCCTCTGCATTATTCATGTAAGGATGCCTATCTCACAAACTCCCTCCCCATTGTTATGTCACCTTGTGTGACAATCACAGACAACACATTTTCACTGTACATTCCATACTGTACCATATAGATATGTGCTTGGTGTTGCTGCTACAACCATCTTCCATTGACATACCCTCCTCTGCTGTACATGCAGGAGTTTCACCTGTAATCTTTCCCTGTGTTCATTCCTACAATTCATGTGTGTGTCCCTATTCAATACACACACACACACTTCCCCTAAGAGATCATTATACATGGCAGTCCCATGTCATGTCACAGATCATTAACACAGCTTCAGTACAGAATGTCAGGAAAGGGATATTATAAATCTAAAGGTGGAGGAGTGTCCATATCCACCAACGATATTCACACCACCAGGTTAGTTGCCCAACACAATGCATCTGAAATTCTCCAGGTGCAACTAACATTAGGTAAGACTGCAATCCAAATTGTAGCTTGCTACAGATCCCCCACCATGGCCCAAGATTCTCACTACACCTTTCTAAACATACTGGAAAATATTAAGATACAACCAAACACCCTAATACTGGCTGATTTCAACTACCCTGCCATTAACTGGGAAAACTACTCGTGCACCAACACCTTTGCCCAACAGTTCATGGAATTCATAAATTCCAATGCCCTGGAGCAACTAATCCAATGTCCCACCAGGGGCTCCAATATCCTAGACCTGGTCATTACCAACATGGGAAATCGATGCTCCACTCCTATGGTCAACCCCTCATTGGTCAGGTCAGACCATAAGCTAATTACCCTTAACATCCACATCCCACCCCCAACCCCCAGTAAGGAAACCTCCATAAAAAAAATTCTCCAAGGCCAACTTCATGCTACTCAAGTCAGACGTTACAAACTTCATGACACCCATGCAGATGGGAACTGAAAGTTTGACTGCTGAGTCCTACACTAAGGCACTGTACGAGCACATCCACTCATGCATGAATTGTGCCATCCCAAATAGAACCAAGATGTTCTCCTCCAAAAAAAGGAAGCCAATCTGGTGGTCCCCTGCCATACACAAACTTTACAACAAAAGGAAAAAACTGTTGCAGAAAAGAGGAAAATCCAAGGATGCAAAAAAATTCCTTACCAGCATCAGTAAGAAGCTGAGATCCCTCATAAAATCCTCCAAAGCTAGTTACAAAAATAAAATTGCCAAAGATTCCAAAGACAACCAAAGGTCATTCTATAACGATGTCAAGAATCTAAATGGCAATGCTCAGATCTGCTCTGAGCTACAACAGAATGGCATTAAATATACTGATCCCAAGGATATTGCCAATATTCTGGCAGATCGATTCAGTACCAACTTCACCCCCCTCTCACCCCCTAAATGGCCCATCTAAATATTGGAAGATTGCCAAATTCTGATAATAATGGCCACACAGGTAAAAAACTTACTCTCCAAAGCTAAGAATACAGCATCCATGGGACCAGATGACATCCCGGGCTGTGTACTACATGAACTACAAAATGACCTGGCACCTCACCTAAGTGTCATGTTTAATCATACCCTCACCTCAGGCTTCGTGCCCACTGAGTGGCACACAGCTACAGTTATCCCTCTCCACAAGGAGGGATCCACCATGGATCCCGGGAACTACTGCCCCATCAGTCTGACGAGCCTGATCTGCAAGGCCATGGAACGTATTATCATGGAACTTATAAACAAAGACATTGGCAACCTTAAAACACTGGAACCCACCCAGGTTGGGTTCATGAAGGGCTGATCTTGTCTCCTGAACCTTACTGACTTCTTTGAATCAGTCTCCAGAGCCGTGGATGAGGGTAAGGCAGTCCACACAGCCTATCTGGACCTCGTCAAGGCCTTTGACACCATCCCCCCACTCTGGAAACATAGATAAACTTACTAAGCTGGGCATTAATCCTTACATCACTCGATAGGTTGCCAACTGGCTTACTGACAGAACCCACACTGTAAAAGTAGCTGACTCCAAATCCAGCTCCAGACAGGTGACAAGTGGAGTACCTCAGGGTTCAGTCCTGGGACCTCTCTTGTTTGGCATCTACTTCTCTGAAGTACAGGACAACACTAAGGGACTCTGGCTAACAAAGTTCACAGATGACTGCAAACTGGGAGCCATTATTGAATCCCCAAATGATGTGGATACTCTACAAAAGGGCCTTACAGTAACAGATGCTTGGTGCCATGGGCTCAAGCTCAATGCCAAGAAATGTATAGCCATCCCCTTTGGGAAAAAACATATACCCATGAATTACCACATAAGTGGCAGTACACTAAACACCGAAAGTGTGATAAGGGACTAAGGGACACAGGTGGACAGTGGTCTCACTTTCGATAACCACATAGCCACAACAGTCAGGAAATCCTTCTATGTGGTGCACCTCATCACTAAGGGTTTTTCATTCAGAAAAAAGGAGGTCATTGTCCCACTGTACTCATCCCTCATTAGACCCATTGTAGAGTACAATGCCCCATTTGGTATGTACCTCACAAGACATCTGCAACAACAGGAAAGGCCACAGAAATACCTCACTAAAAGAATCACAGGCCTAAAGCAGATGCCCCTGTGCTGACCATCTAAAAAAACTCCAGCTATACTCTGTCACATATCGCCTACTCAGAGGTGATCTCTGCTTAACATACAAGGCTATGTCAAACCCAGTGCTGTTGGACATGCTACACTTAAAGAAATCCCAATCTCTCAGAGCCACACACTCCAGGGATCTAAACCTGGTCATCACAATGAACAAAACATGCTGGAGGGATAGGTTCCTGACCAAGAGACTCCCCATACTCTTTAATAGACTGCCCATATATGTCAAGCTGAGCGCCTCTTTGGCCCTCTTCAAAAGGAACCTTGACGATTGGATGGGAGATAGGAACTTCACCCTGGGGATCACGTCAGTCACCCTGCTAGACAGGGGACCAAGGAAGTAAATATTCTGGGAAGAAATAGCCAGGGAATTGTTACGACTAAGCTTGTATAGGCTCTAGGGCCAATAGCCTAGTACCAACCTATGAACCTATGAACAAAGCTGTGCATAATGTATTTACAACTGGTAAAAGGAATGTACTGAACATTTTTTGAAACACCACATTTAGAACTAGGGTTCTGAGAAAATAAATCAGATAATTATGAGTTTTGTGCATTGCGAAATAGTGACAGTACACTGTGTTCTGAAATGAAACTTACATAGTGTTGGGTTGGGGAACCTAACAAAGTATGTGAACTATTAATTGTTCACAATTTAGAGGTTTTATTGCATGTTGCTCAGAGACAAAGTATTGATGCACAAGTATAATCTTTCTGGTTAAGCTGTGTCTGTACAAGAAGGGTAGTGCACTGACAAGAAAATCCTTCTGTAGAAGATTTGTTGCATTTGAAGAAAGAAAGATATTAAAATTGTTGCTTCCAATCCTATACAGAATAAGGATGCTTCCTCCCAGGGCACAGTCATGCCTGGACTTCATGAAGTCAAGAGACCCCACACAGTCATCTAAGGACATGTGGTGTGGCTAAGCTGCCATCTAACATGATAGGAAGAGATTATCAACAAAATACTCCTAGAAGGTATACCCTCTTGTACCACATTAGTAATTCATGCTAACCCTAACTCTAATCCAATTAACAAAAACTGCAAGAAAAACCTAACTGTCTGGCTATACTTTGGAAACAGAGTTTTTATACCCATCTGATGTCCATAACCATTAAGATGTCTGCAAAGTATCTGAACTAACATCCAAACCAGCCAAACAGTCCACTTATGTTGTGCTGATGATGTTATACGAAGGCCAAAACATGCATGTACATAGCTAGTGAGGTTTGGCTTTATTGGCCTGAATGCATCTACAAAGACTTAAAAAGAAAAAAGTAAAAAGCCATGGACATTCTAAAGCTATATAGCAGAAACACTTGGTGTCCTTAATGGGTCATATGCATATATCCCATGTGCGTCTATTACAGGAGATTTAAGTTATCACACAGTGAAAACTCTAGCTTGGCTAGGTTTTTCTTGTAGCTTTTACTAATTGATTTGTCTGTGTAACTTTTTTACTCTTTGGTTTGGATGCTAACTCTAATCCTAATCCTAACCCTGCCACTGCCCCTAACCCTAACCAGGTATCTTAGCCTCGAAAAAAACTTTTATGTAACACTTCCACTACACAAGACAGTTCAGACACCCATTGTGCATTCATGCACACAATCTCAACACTAAATCTGACCCCTTACCTAGCCCTTATTCTAACCCTAACCCACAAACATTTGCACACACACACACACTAAAGCTATCCCCTTATTTAACCCTTGCTCTAATCCTAACCCACAAACTCTTGTACATATACTAAACCTATTCTCTTAACTAACTGTTCTTATAATGCTACACACCCCCCACACACACATGCACATTCCCACCCCACCTCTAATGCATAGCTACTTACCTTTGCCAACAAAACACACAGTCAGTAAAATTTCCATTCACCCAGTCCACCATTCACACACACAGACTACCATCCACTTCATTCTGTCAACCAAAGCAACATTTAACAAAACATAGTGTGTGTGTGTGTGTGTGTGTGTGTGTGTGTGTGTGTGTGTGTGTGTGTGTGTGTGTGTGTCTATATATATATATATATATATATATATATATATATATTTATATATATATAAAATGTAAAATTTTACACCTTATATACTAAAAACCCAGACACACATATCCATAAAATAAAATCCCCAAATCCAAAGCTATTCATATTTTTCATATTTTTAAAGTAAAAAGTACAGCAGAATAGAAAATTCAAACATGGACCATATCTCTGATATACTTAAGTATAAAAAAGTAAATTTCACACAGATTGCACAAATGCATAGCCTCTCAAAACACTCCTCACTTGAATAGCCACCCCTATATATGTAATCAGAATAATTCATACTAAAATAATAAAATAAAAGAAATAAATAAATTAAGACTGTCAATAACTAGGCAGTCTGAGAATAGTATTACTGGCAGAAATAGACCCGTCTTAAGTGCCATAACTAAACTGTAAAAATAATAGATTAACATAATCCTCACAACACTACAAAAATGCATCAACAATTAAAACTTATTGAAAAATACCTCAGAACAACATCCACAAGAATGCCATTCGTAAAATTTTACATAAACCACTTAACCATAGATGGTTAACATAACCCACTGAAGACAGTGGAAAACAGTACTGTAACAAAAAAAAAAAGAAAACAGAACAACTGAAAACTGGAATATGTAAAGACCTGGTTAGTGTGATATATGTAATGTAGGATAAATAACTTAGTTTATGAATCTCTTTCCCTAAACCTAGAAGGAAGAAATTTCATGTATCACACACCAGATCCCAATGTGTGTTATATAGCATGTAGATATTAAATGGCAGAGAGCATCTGCATTCAAGTTCAGTTCAGCTACCTCCTTTTCAGTGTTCACATGCACTGTCTAATTATTAAACCATGAAGCTGATTTGTTTGTTAGTTGCTGGATATTAGCCACAGTGGATGCTGCTTGTAGTGTAATGCTGCAAAGCCAATGTTATAGCTACTGTAGATATTTTTCATTCACAGCATTATAATGTGAGATCTTTATAACATGTTACATGCTGAATGTCAACAGCTTACATAAAATGTGCTTTTTATCTTTTGTTAAGCCTTATCTTGTGCTCCACATTTCACTTTGGCCATTGCCTGCTAATAGCCATGTTGACCTTGGATTATTTTCATTAGGTACATGAAGGCTGTTTTGAACACTTGATTTATAGTTCAGGTAGTTTTGTAAGAAATCCGTCTGATAAAAGCAAAAACCAGCATTGCAAGATATGGCTAAATTAAGCCATCTTATTTGTTTTTAACTCAGAGGACACATTTTTAACTTCATTTTTAATCATTCCTTCTACTGACAAATCAGATGACGCTGTGAATGAAATGTGAGTAGTTCAGTATATTCCAAACTTATCATTAGTCTCAACAGATGAAATTGTATGTTATTACGCTAGTAATTTCACCCACCCTTCTTTGTTGTTTTAATCCTTAATATAGTAATACGTATTCCTGATCACAATAGACATCCTTTTTCCTCTTTGATGCTTTCTGTTCTTTTGTTTATCCATGCTTTTCTTTTATGTATGCTTGTATGCATGTTTTATTTAATTATTTGTATAGCTGTACCTTTTCTGTTAGTAAAATCCCTATAACTGGTACCCACTCTACATGCACAAACATCGCATTTTACATATAAGTCCCTCTCGCCTCCTCTTCTGCTGTGCATTTGAAAAAAAAAATTATAAAAATTAGCTGTCTGCTAGTCCAGTATAGCCAGCCCCTTGTAAATTTGGGTGATCTTACCTCAGTACTGCCCCATTATTTTTATTTTAATTTGTATTTATTTATTTAACATTTGCTTACCTGGAAATTCTGACTAGGACAGAGCCCATTTTCAGCGGAGACCCGAGGAGAAATGCTCTAGATGCCTCAAGAAGAACATAATGAACATTCAGACTAGCATAAGACTCATAAGTAAGCATTGGGCTAGTTGCCCTTGTGGGCTATATTAAGCCTAACCCAATTTCCTTGAATGGTGAGAATCAAACCCTGTCCCTTGTGTCTGTTAGGTAAACACCTTAACGATTATGGCAACCCCTGTTTCCTTTAAAACTATTTAATGTCTTCCCATTTGTGTAGTCTAGACTACATTATTTAATGGTGTTTTGTATGTGATATAGGAATAACTGCCTTGTAGGAGGAAACTGCATTGAAACAAAGGACTGTACAGTAATTTTACAGTAGTTTCAAGGTATAGTAGCATACTTAGAGTGATTACATTTGGTAAATCTAAAAGATTTATGCAATGTGATAATATATGGAATTTGGGTACTGTTTGAGTGTTCCTTCCACTTGGTTTTGTCAGGTTGTCCATGTAAGAACTAGTACAAGCTATTAAATATACTGCTTGACTCATACACACTACAGTACAGCCTGAAAAAAATAGGTGAACATAAAAAAAAGGGTAAAGAGACAGAATGATGAAATCTTGCCCCCATTATAGAGAAGGGTATACTTGTATGGTCACAATTGGCTGCCACAGATTGTGTGTTCTTGCCAGATATTAATTTACTGAGGGGATCATTGTTTCAGTGAGAACTTCTTGCTGGCTGTTTGGCTGGAACACAGGGCCTATTTTCATTAGCTGTTGGGCATAGCAGTGTCTGTTCACAGTTGCGATTTTATTGATTTTACTCTAATTGGGATTGATGTTGATTGATTCTAAATTCTCTGGGAACTGCTACCCTAGAGTCTCACTTTCTGAATCAGGACCTCACATCTGTGATATTTAATATCTGGAGCATTGTAATTTGGGCTGCTGCTTACACCTTCTGCTTTTACTCCCTCCATTTCCAAGGTGATTTTCTGTTGTGCTATAGATGATGGATTGGGTCATGTTATGAGTCTAATGGATGAATATTGGGATTATTTTGGACTCTGCTACCTGTAGATTTGCTGTCCTTGTGGAGTCTGGATTGCAGCTTTTTCAAGGACTATAAGGGAAGTAAACATTTTGGTTCATTTATGTTCGGCCTATAGTTCATCACTGTACTTCAAGCTGCAGCTGTGAAACTTTTATACAGCTTGTATTGATTTTATTGACATTACTGCCATTAAAGTCTATTAGTAAACTTTACTGAACATGTAACTGTTAACCATTTTCAAGAAAATTGTCCCTAACTACTGACTTTGACCATATTTGATGCCTGCATCTCAAAAACGGCTTGTAATATTTTTGTAAAGTTTTTAGTGATGTTGCTGGAATAACTGTCTATATAACATTCTTTGGGCTTCTGCTCTTAAAAGCAAAGACTTTATCTTATAGTTTAATGAAAAAAAATCATTTAATAACTTTTTAAGCCACAGCAGAAAATATAAAAAAATATTACTTATACCCAGAAATGCTTTGTATTTTTAGACCTGAAGTCACAACAATAGTATATATTTATGCCATACCAAAACTAGGGCATGGCAAAGCAGGGCAGCTGTCCTGAGTGAACATTGTTAGGAGGTGCACATTTGTTTGTGTGAGTGAGTGGTAGCAACTGTTACATCTGTAGCAATCATCTTGCTAAAATCGCAACATGGAAGAGCTGTTTTTTTTAATGTTTTAAAATGTATTATGTTCATTTTACTGTGTTGTATGCACCTCCGTAGCTCTTTAAGATCATTCAAATGTAGTTCCAGTCCATTCAGTAGCTTGAGCAGTGGGAGCTGTAGACCAGCATTCTGTGCTAGGCATGGCACTCCAGTCTTCAGATAGGAACTGTTGGATAGGAAAAGATGCCACCTGAACTCCCTCAGACCAATGTGGGACTTCTGCCTGGGTGAAGTCTGGCACTGGAGCAGTCCATTCAGCCTGAAACTCCTCCTTAGTGATGACCTTCTCAGCAGCAGCCTGTTGTTCTTTCTCTGTCTCCTAAGGATATCTGTAGAAATAAATATCAGGCATAACATCCCATGGAAGAAGAACTGTTTTTTTTTGTAGTTTTTTTCAAGAAGGTTTGTGTCAAGGATGAGGAGGGGACACCAGTCAGCGAGGTGCCCAGGGTACCAAATGAGCTCTGTATTTATATTTTGTCACCTTTTATATTTGTTACTCAGAAGAGAATGGATAGTTACACTTTTAAACTGACTTGTTTTGCAGATGTTGCAATTTATTAATTACCAGTAACCATTCTGGCCAGAATCTAATCCTGCTTCCAAATGTCAATATCTCTGCATTACTTCATGATGTTCATATAACGCTTTCTGTAAAAAGTTACCTGGATGCTAAGAGTTGTACAGCTCATTCAATGAGATAATAGCAAATAGGGAAAATAGAGAGTACAGTCTCATATATATGCAAGTCTGACAGAGCAGGTGAAATATGTGCATTTTGCTTTTACTTTGAAAATAACAGAAAATGCCATGTTTTTAACAAAAACAGTATTATTTCTGGTGCTGATTTTATAAGCAAAAAACATATGAATGACATATAAGAAGCTTGTCATCCTGAAAAAAAGTTAAATTTTACATTTTTTTGCCAGCTGCATGGTGAAAAGGAATAAAGCCCTGACAGAGACCTATACAACTCAGGTTCATTTGGTGGCTTAGATACTGTGGAGGTGACATGGGGGAGATGGGGGTGAGAGGTCAAAGTTGGCTTGCCCATCCTTGTGGGCAGAGAAATGCTGAGAGGTCATTTGAACCTGCTATATCTGTAGTGGCTTGCTCAGCAGCACTTAGCACAGTAGTCAGTAGCAGTATCTATATTTCTACAACACTCTCTCATGTGCTGTCTTTTACACACCATTTTACATTTCATATAATCTTTCACACACAGCCTTACATGCCAGAATAACTAAATTACATTCCATATACTCAGAAAAATTCTGTTTGCGTTTATAATTTTCCTTGCATTCTTTTGAATGGACTTTTTTTCAAAAGTGTAATTTTTTTAGCAAAATGCAATCACTGAAAACTACACCATTTTTTTTTACAATAGGTTGACCCCCACACCATATGCAGGGGGGTAAGGCTCTCAGGTTAAAAAGCCTTGCAGAAAGTTATAGTACCTTTAGACAGTCATCTGTTCAGTGAAGTGGTCTTGCAAACCAGGCATCACACAAAGGTGACTCCATGAGTCAATAAAATACCCTTTTTGCATCCTTTTTTCCCCCATGAAACTGCCTCGTAAAAGTCATTCTATATTCTCTCATACAATTTCTTTCTGTCTTTCAGTTCCTTATATTCTCCTACCTTCCATACTGCTATTTAATTCCAAGTGTTTTCAACCATTCCAGTTCATTAATCTGCCCATCCATCTACAATCTCTTTTTCCCATTTTTGCACATAGGGTTGGGGTGTGATTTCAACAGTGGCAATCATCTAAATCCACAGTATCAGGTGGCTGGCTTGCTGCAGTTTTTCTCCCATACCAGACAGAAATGCACACTCACACCTATCCCAGTTTAGTGTATCCAGTTCACCTACTGCATGTCATTGGAATGCAGAAGGAAACCAGAGCAGCCAAGAAAAGGCCAAACAACCCCAGGGAGGGCATGCAGACTTGGCACAGGTGGCATCCCAGCCAAGAATCAAATTGGCGAAAGTCTTTCTGTGAGGTAGCAATGCTACCCTCTGATTCCAGTTCATTAATCTGTTTCCCTTCTTATCATACCCCATTTATTCCACTGTTCACCAAAAAATAGTACTCATCTCTCACCCTTTTTATTTTGTTTCTCTTTTACTATACTTTTCACATTAAAGACTGTAAAAAGAAAACATATTGGGTTAATAATCCCAGTTGTCTTTCTCCACAGATACATTAAAATATATTTATTTTGCAGGATGTATGTAGGTTGCCAAAATACTCTAAAATGAGATCTACAACCAGATTTGTAAGATTTTGTTTTATGGTTTATAAGAAAAGGGATAAAATGCAGTCTTGCAGTTAGTGCAGAGGATTAAGGCTGTGTGCTATTAATACACTAATTCCTGTAGTACAGGGTTTGATTCATTCTGTGTTAATTAGCCTACTATGTGACCCTGAAGAAGTCACTTAATCAGATGGACTGTAAATCTGTGAACCTATGCATTAGTACACATGCACTCACAATACAGAAGCAGAGTCTCCAAACTCACTTTTTCAGGTCTGGAAATCTACTCACCTCTTTGATATACGTTTCCTTTCTAATAAGTTCGCTTAACATTTTAAACTCTACGTGCATCAGATATCTAGTAACAATCCTAATACTATTTGGTTATTGTTTAAAACTGATCCCACTTATTTCATTTTCCTCACATTTTATTCTAACACACACCACATGCAGACTTTTTTTATTTACGAAAGCCTTTATTTACATGCTTTTTAATGGCTTTTTGATTTTTGCCTTCTCTTTTTGAATTTTTAATGAAGGGGTCTATTATCCATGTAAGTTGTAAACAGTAGATATGTACACTTTAAAACTTTAGTCATATTATTTCCAGTGGGAACTTTCAGTATCCTAATAAATATTTTTTCAGTATAGCAAATATATACAGGGTAGTTCAAAGGGGGGGGGGGGCAAATGAGCATCAATGCCTCCCCTTGTTTACTACAGAAGTGAGTTCCCAAAAGTATTGACTAACACCCTGCATTTAGCATCACAGTATATTTTTCACTGCACTTATTAGGCAGTATTTAACTCAGCATTCTGTTTCTGACCTTTCCTGTAACCTGCCTTGCACCCCTCTGTCAAAGGATTTTTCTTTATCCATTAAGATAACCTTCTACCATTCTGTGTGTACTTGAAGCCATGGACTTGGACAGCTGTTTTCCCTTTCCACCCACCTGGCAAGCAGCTGCTCAAACTTGTGTTCAGGGAGGCAGCTACCACAGTGGTCAGACACCATTAAGGTCTCATCCTGGAACTGGTAATGGGGAAGAGAAACAAGTATGGGGGCTTACGGTTTAGGGAGAGGTGGGGGATTTTAGGTTTAGGGAGCAATCGGGAGTTGGCTCAGTTAGGGTAGTCAATGTGATGGTTCAGTGGAAAGACCCCTGCCTCACAACTCTAGAGTCTGGGCTTCAAGCTTGTCTTCCTATAACTGTGTGTGCAGTTTTTATGTTCTTTCTATGTTTGTGTGGAATTTTTCTTTGTACTGTACTTTCCTCCCATCTCCTAAAATAGTCTGGTAAACTAACTACACTGAATTGTCTGTATCTTTAGATTTATTAGGTAGACAGACAAAATATATTTACCTTTGATCTTGCAAACTGTGCCATAACTTAAAAGATTCCATGTACCAGATCACATATCCAGCTAACAAGCAAACAAACAAATTAATATATGACTAGTCACTCTGTCTCTTAATCCCTCATCATGTTACTTCCCCAGCTTTAATTACACATCTCAAAATAATATGTAATCATTTGTTTTGTCTACCTGTTGCTTCTCTTTTCTCTTTCTAGTTGTACAGTTAAATTACATACATAACACACACACACACACATACACACACACACACACACACACATACACACACACATTCACACACACACACTCACACATTGACACATTGACACACACTCACACATACACACACACATTCACACACATTCACACGCACATACACACCCACACTCTCACACATTCACACATACACACACACACACACACATACATTCACACACACATACACACACACACACACACACACACACACACACATACATACACACACACACACACATACATACACACACACACTCACACATACACACACACACACACACACACACACACACACACACACATATACACACTCACACATATACACACACACAGAGACACACACACACACACAGAGACACAGACACACACACACACACCACACACACACAGACACACACACACTCTGGTGACTTGTTGGTGTAGAAGAAGAGTTTAATGTCATTCCATAATTCTACCCTGTTTTTCTTTTTCTTAGGTGCAGGTGTCCATATTACTCTCATTACAGTTCACTTTCACACACAGACACACACACACTCTGGTGACTTGTTTGTGTAGAAGAAGAGTTTAATGTCATTCCATAATTCTACCCTGCTTTTCTTTTTCTTAGGGGCAGGTGTCCATATTACTCTCATTACAGTTCACTTTTTATTTATGTATCTGTTACACCCTTATAAATGTCCAGATATAATTACTTATTTCTACTTTCAGCTCAGAGAACTTCTCTTTATTTCTAATTTAATGTATTCACTTAACATTGCTGAGCTTGTCAATTATGAAGCTGGTCACAAAGGCAAGGATAAATACAGTGTGTGCAGTTTAGAATGGGTCTATATTACAACATCGAAGTTTTAAAACTTCGAATGTTCTAATATCGACTCCTATTCAGCGAGCGCTGACAATACCGAACATGCAGAACAGCAAATTTTTTCCCAGGGAAAAAATTTGCTGTTCCGACACACAAACACACAACATAAGCACACCAAACAAACAGCAATCCACGCATATACACTTAAAATTCTACATCTAACCCTACACTAAACTGTACAAACACTACTATCTATCCACTTACCTTAACCCACACCCTAACCTTAAGGTCCATCACTATCACACACTCACCTCACCCACGCTCTAACCCTAACTCACCTACCCCGCCCTAACCCTCACGTCCACACAATCGCACACTTACCTGATCCTGACCCGTAACTTTCCACCGCAGTGCTGAAAATAGCGAAGCCACAGAAATGGCCAGCCAAATTCCTTCCCCAGGAAGAAATTTGGTGTTCCGCAGCTTTGCTATTTTCAACGTTTGTTGAATAGGGGGTCAATATTAGAACATTCGAAGTTTTCAGACTTCGATGTTCTAATATAGACCCATTTAGAATAGCCACTAACTTACCTATATGTTTTAGGAGGACTCATATAGCCAGAAGAAATACATGGACACATGGGAAGAACATGCAAACTTCACACAGACAGTGACTGCAGGTCAGGATTGAACTCTAGACACTGGACGTGCGAGGCAGAGACTTTAACCACTAAGCCACTGTGCTGCCAAGATTATTCTTACTTTTAATCACAATTTACATTAATCTGTACTCACTTTGTTTTAAGGTACTGAAACATTTATTTTTAAACTTGCAAATATAAAAATATCTCCACCTTGTTTTAAAATATATAATATACTCACCATAGAAATCTTCCGATAATTGGAACTCATGTTGCTAGTTTTAAGGACAATATATTCAACATTATCTTTTCTTTCTTTGCTTTCATTTTATATGCCTGAAAACAAGTTACCTGAAATATTTTCTGTGTTACTCTCATATTTTCCTCCAAACATCTTTATTAAATTTTCAGATATGACAAAGTAATCTTACATTTATATAAAGTAAAAACATACAAAATGATACCACTTTAGTTGCAAACAGTTTACATCACAGACACCATTGAAACAACTGTAGTTGCAAACATTATACATCACTTATAAATCATCCAGTCATTGTCAGTTAAGTATTATATGGCTCATTCAAATCCTACCTCTTAAATCTCATTCCTGCTCTGCATATGTTGCTCCCACAATTCTCATTTTTTCCTATGTATTTTGCTCCTTCCTTTTTCTAAAGATCCCAATTCCAGTTGTTTTAGCTCTGTTATAATATTCACTACTTCTAGTAAAGTTGGTCTAGACTTTGATTTCCATTTTCTAGTAATTGCTTTTTTGGTAGCCACCATAATTAGACTAAGCAAGGCTTTATCATGTCTGGGCAATTCCAATTCTGTAGCATAGCTCAAAAACATCATCTCCCCAGTCAGTTCAATCTGCTCACCCACCATCTGCAACAGAGCGATCTGCAGGGAATCCCTAAAGTCTGCCACCTCATTACACTCCCATAAAATATGTTCCCAGCTACCTCCTTCTTGCTCGTCACACCTCCAACATTTGCTATCCACCTGAGGAAAAATTCTTTGGAGTCTACGTGGGGTATAAAATACTATGTAAACACTTCCAGGTAAAGATCCTAAGTCTTTTAGATTTTGTTGCATATTTGGGATATATACATATACTCCCCTTTGTCTCTTTGTGAATTGCTTATGCAACCTCTCTTCCTAATCATTTCTAAGCTCCTCTGATTGAGTCTTATAATTATCATGCAATATTTTATATGCTTTACTAATTATTCCTTTTTTGATGGTAGCTTCTATTCTAGAATCTATTAAAAGCTCTACCAGTGCTGGCCTTTCATTTAGGAGCCCCCTATTTCTTTCTCTTTGCCTAGACTCTGATATTAATTCTTGATAGGGAAGGCAATCTCTAACCTGCAGTCTAAATAAATTATTGGCCACTTCCCATTCCCTTACTTTCCTTTTCTAGTTATCTGCTCCCAATACCTTGGTTGCTTTGCCAGTTTTCTCCAATACATTCCAGCCCCCTCTTGCCTATCTTCTGTATCCTTAACCACAGTCATCCCTATCGACAAAATCTCTTTTCTCCATTCTCAGGCTGGCTTGGTTCTTAGAATACTCCCTGCTATTTTATGAATATAATACTCTGTATGGTTTTGGTTGTTCTCCTTAAGAGTCTGCATCCAGAATGCCAATCTCTCCTTATTTCTTGAGCTTCCTCCCTGTGTCAGCGCCATTCCTTTCCACTTTGAATTATAGTTTTCTTCTTGTGTTATGTGTAAGAGCCTTAACTGTGTTACTCTAAAATATCCCCTCAGATTAGGTAATCCTAGTCCGCCTTGTTCTATTGATAGAATCATCTTATCCCACTTGACCCTTGCTGTCTTTCCGTCCCAGATAAAATCCTTCAACTCTTTTTTAATTGCTATCCACAACTTCTCCTCCGGTTGATAAAAGTATGCCTGACCTGTGTATAAGTCTAAAGGGACTAAAAACATAATGGCTTGTATCTTAGCATCCATATCCATATAACGAAACTTCCAGTTTCTCAATTTTTGTATTAGCTTCTGTTTAGTCTCTTCCCACATATCTTTAGCTGCCAGCACAGAGTCTTTTCCAATCCACATTCCTAAATACTTCATTTTATCATGTCCCCATAAATATGAATATTGTTGGTCTGTGTTACTGTCATTTTTTCCTTCTTTTGCATTTTCACCCTGAGATGAGGCAGATGTCTCTGCCATAGAGTTTTTCCTATTTCGTTAACAAAATGCCTTCTTTTTTCCCCAAGAAATCCTCTTCCTTCTCTTGCTAGATCTAAGACTGTGTTTAGGAGAGGAACTCTTTTTAAATTCATTCTCATTTTTCTTTTGTTTAAAGTCCAGAAGGACTGTATTTTCCATGTTTTGTTTTTTCATTAACTCCCTTTTCAATAAGTACTGCTATTTTATTTTCCTTTTTTCAAAAAGTATGTGTATATGTTTTATTGCTTCTAATAGTCTCGCTTCCACCCATTTTACTTCTGCCAACTTCTACGTACTGTACAAATGACTAAGACTTTTGCACAAAGAAAAAAAAGAACTACTTTGCATTGCATAAAGCAGACGTCCCTTAGGACTCCTATTGCTAATGTAGTTTTAAAGATGGAGGACACTCCATTTAAATACATATCACCAATTTCCCTTCCACCATCCCAGACCCGTAAACCTTCTTCAACACTAACTTGCATGTGCATATCTAAGTGCATTTTTTTTGTCAACATTGTACAATATTTTCTTTTAGTGCTTCTTCAAATCTGAAAACCAGAATCCTAAAACAATTTTAAATGGATTGAAAATAAATAATGTCATTATATTATTAAACTTCCCCAAAACATTTAGAATTTATCATCTCTTTGAAAAACTACAGTGTGAAGTTTTCAAATTCTGTATGAAGTAGTGTATTTGTATTCTAAGGCACAAAGACCTTGAAGCCCTTAACAACGTCTTTACCAATGAAACTTTTGGTTGACAATTCTGTAAAAGTTCTTCTATAGAAAAAAATAAACCACATGTTCCTGCCCTATGAAACACTTGTCATTTGATCTTATTTTATCACCCCCAAAAAGGCATTACATAATCACTAGGTGCCCTTGCATATTTATGTATTTTTCATAATGATATGACTAAATGGGAAAAAGGGGTCGGGGTTGGAAGGATGGATGGATGAAGGGATTGTCACAAGCACCGAAGTCCTTCCTTCACTTTGTTCTACAAGACATCTCTCTCTCTCAGTACTTTTTTCAGAGATCCATGCTTTTTCTTTTTCCCCAGACTCTTTTGTTAAATCAGTACTTACAGAGGGTTCCTTACATCTCACAATCAAGACATTCAGACTGTCTTCTTGCTTTGTTGCAGGCAGCTGTTTGACATTTGGCTTCTCTGTGTTATATATTTCTTCTGAAAACTTATCCCAGCACAAGGGTTTCTTCAGCTACTTTATACCTTCAAAATGATCATTTGCAAAACCATAACTTCCAGTTCAACTCCATGGATACCTCATGGAGATCTAAAGATGTATAACCAGCCTGTTGACTTCTGGGAGTGGCACACCACTCTCTGCAAAAAAAAAAAAAAAAATGAAATGGCTTTTCCTAGTGTTTTGGACAACAGCCCATCACTATAAAACTAAAGCATACAGTTCTCAGACTGCACGTTGGTGGGGGCTCTAGTAACCTGTAATTGATTTTTGTTGCTGGATCGTAGTGGTCTGGTGGTGAGGTAGGGTTGGAGTAGATACTGGAGGGATGGGACCTTTAGAGGATGGTTTACTAGTTTGTGGGCGAGTGTGAGTTGATACCATTGAAGGAGGTGAGGGAGTTCTAGCCAGCCTAGTTCAGTAAGTGAGAGACAGTGGTGACTGTGGTAGGATGCCCCGGTGGCGAATTTGGTAATTTTGTTGTAGCAGGTCTCAAGTTTATTTAGATCACATTGCCTTAGGTTGGTATATATTGGAGAGGCATAAAGTAGGGTGGAGATAAGGTGCGAATTTGCAACTGAAATCCTAGCTGCTTTGGTAAGGAGTTGCTTATTTCTGTATAAGGCTCCTAGTATTTTGTGGACTTTTTTTATGGTCATGGATATGTGAATGTCAAATTTGAGATTGTCTATTTCAACTCCTAGTAATTTGGTGTGATCTGTTGGGTGGATAGTGGTGTTGTCTTTTGCTGTGATGTTAAAGTAAGAGTCATTAATAACATGACTAGTAAAAAAGAAAGAAACGGTCTTATATTGGATCAACAGCTGAATCTTTAACGAGAGGGTTATTTTTGTTTTGGCTCTGATGATATACAAGTATTAATATACTCTTTATGATAACTTTTTATTTGCTTGCCCACATAATAAGCTGGACAATATTTGCATTATGCCTAATTAACTACAAAATTAAAGGGAGAGTTTCTACCCAGGGTCCTCAGTGTTCACATACAGACTATCATGAATTTACAATATTTGCACAGTCTGCACACGAGTGCCATCTGGTTTACTCCTATTGTCATCCTCCATAACAATGAAGGACAGTGTAATACTGAACAGTTTTGTTATACTGGAAACTATAGCACTTAATTTTCCTTTTGAGCAACTAACAGTAGTCAGAAATTACATGTACTGAAGGGCAGCAAATGTTTGTTATTCTGGCAGGTGTCAGGGGTTGGCATAATGGTTAAGTCATTCACCTCACAGACACAAGGTACATGATTTGATTCTCACCTTTGGTCACTGCCAGGTTATTGGCTAGGCATATAGTAGTCTGCAGACTGATTGCCTGGTATTTACCAATCAACACTAAACTTTATTCCCATCCATGGGAAACAGAGTTCTTCCCTGCATCTATTCAAGAACAACATGGTGGAAAAATCATACAGTAACCCCTGGTCTGGCATAAGAGAGGAAGCCTGTAAATGCTCGACCATCCATGCCCTACATATACATATATATATATATATATATATATATATATATATATATATATATATATATATATATATATATATATACATATACACATCTCCACAAAAACCTATGGGACTAAAACTTGGCTAATATTTTTTGGAAGCATGGCTAGACCTAAAAGGACCACTAGGGTTGATAGCCTAGTAATCCCCTATGATCCTATGATGATTTTAGGAAGCTTTTATCCTGAACCCAAAATGATGACCATCTTAGAAAATTAACAGTACTCAAACGATTGCTGAAATTTATGTAATGATAACATCTGTGTTATATTTATAAAAACAGAATAGTTATATAATATAGCATTGTATTCTAAACAGTAGTAACCATAAGATTAACACTTAGTAAGAGCTTAATACTAAAATAATTCTAACAGTATAACAGAACTGTGTTCTATAGTACTGCTGTTCAGAGGTATCTGTCAAAACTGTTTTCTTTTCTCTCTCTTTCTCTTTCTTTTCAGTTAGCTAAGCCACAGCCCAGAATTGTAACTAGGTCATCAGGCACCCTGTGCAGTTCCCCAAACTGGTGTTCCCCCTCAACTCGAACTGAATCATAGCGACTTACTAAAAAATAAGGTTTGCTTATGATTATTCAGATTTTAAAAATTAACATAAATGACATAATAAGCCCTCTGCGCAAATAAAAACAGATGCCAATACTGCACAATAGCCCAGCAATCTTTCATGAACTCTTAAACTGCTAAAAAAAAAAATCAAAATTTTAGATTCAGCCGGAAATCATCACAAAATCATGCATTTTTAGTATAAAATACTTTGGATGTCTTTCTTTATTCCTAATATGCATCCACTGTACTTGCTGCAGACCGAAAAGTTCTTAAATGTTATATAGTCACATAAATTCAGTTTGCCATTCAAACTACTTAGGCCATATCCAATAAATGAATGGACATCGCCTTCAATGTCCTTTTTCCAGAAGTGTGCGGGAATCCCCTTGCAGAACCATAACTGATATAGCTAATGTAGAATGAGCAGACTGAGAAAAGTGTGCTCCTACTGGTTTGGCAGTCACTCTGCAAGCATCCTTGTAACTGTGGACATTCACCCTGTCTTTAAAAGTCTGACCTGTCCTATTTATATATCATGTATCTGTATTTTGTGCATTTGATCAGATAAACCATATTCTGAGAAGTGCACGTAAAGAACCCTGGTATCTTTAAACTTTTGTTTTGTGAAGTTGTTTTGGTGGCAGCAGTACAGATCATCTGGCATGTTTTCATTGAATGAATGCGAGTTTTGCTGCATTTTGGACAATGTTCTATTTTGGTCTCAGTGTACTTCCTACTATAAGCTTCTGTACAATACCTGTTTGTTTAAAAGACTGGTTCCTGAGAAATGTTTCTCAGTTGCCATTCTCAGATAATATTGGCTGGAGGTCCCTTATAATTTTGTGATTTTTTTCTAAGTTCTTAATGATATGTTGTCACTTATGCAGCTCAGTCATTGGGAATCCTGCCTTTCTCTGAAGCAGTGATTCTTCTATTGCATATTGCATTTCCGATAGCACAAACTCCCTGACAGAGTGACTCTGAACATGGAAGCTTTCCTCCTCTTGTGCAGTCGTGCATCTCCTTGTCATTCACTGTGTGTTGTTATCGTATTACTTATCTGTAAATCACATACGTTTTGTGTGGCTTGAATGCTTACCATATCACTGTAAGTACATCTGATTGCTTGTTTCCTGTAAACATCTGTCTGTAAACTTCCATTTTGGTAATCATTTTAGTTAATTCCACCTACTTCTTATTTGCCACAAAACTCTTTTTCTTCTTTACAGTTTCTCCAGTCTCTCCTAATGTTTCATACTGTCCCCATAGGAGTAGCTGTCCTTCCTTCCCTCCTTCCTTCCTTCCTTCCTTCCTTCCTGTATTTCCTTCCTTCCTTCCTTCCTTCCATCCATCCTTCCTTCCTTCCTTCCTGTCCTTACTTCCTTCCTTCCTTCCTTTCATTTTCTCCCCTTAACTTTACTGCTTACTTCTGTCTTCTTGAAGCTGACTTCCTCAATCTTTCCAATCAACATCATGTTTCACACCAAGATGGTCAGTAATTATATTGAGTCTTGGTGTTCCTTGTGTACGGGTACCACCATGCTTCCTTACACGTCCCCATAATGTATTGCTATCATTTCTTTCATAGCCCTTACTGCTTGTATTCCCAAATAGCTTACCTGCTTCTGTGTCAAGGCACATTCAGTCCATATCCTCCCCTGCCACCAATACTGCTAATTTCTTGGGTATTGTATAAATCATGACTCTTCCACAGAAATCTAAAACCCCTAAACAACCTTTAGTTAGGTCTTTCCTGTATTCCAAATAACCATTGTGGAGTCTGTGGTAAGCCAAAAAATGCATGGTTACCTATGAGATCTTGATTATCTTTTTTTTTTTTTTTAATCTCACCTTTTATCATAAGTTAAACACCGAAAACCATAAGCCAAAAAAAAAAAAAAAAACTTTTTCTTCAGGAGAGCAAGCCTGCCCCCACCTCTGACGTGGGGGGCAAGCCCCAACATCCCTCAAAATTATATATACCAACTCCATAGTCACATCACAGTGAAAAACAAAGCCCTCTCCAAAATAAACACAGACAGTTTAGACAGTACATTGAGACAAAACTCACTATGACATTAAATTATCAAACTTAACCTGACCAAATGTCAGTGCAGTGCAAATGTGTAGCTAAGCCAAAATGCATCTCGCCTTTGTTCAGATTTTCCTTTTTCCTTAATTATCTTCATTATTCTTAGTTATCCAGTGGAGTCCTCCAGAGGACTGTGCTGGGTCCTCTTCAGTGTAATATCTATGTCTCTGATCTCAAAAATTATAACCAGGACCTCTGGTTAATCAGATTTACAGATGACTGCAAAATAAGCCTAATTGCTTAATTAAGCCCCTTCTGAAATCTGGCCTTTTAGAAAAAGCTTACCTTAGTTAATAACTAGTCTGTGGAAAATGGGTTTAAATTGAATGCTAAGAATTGTGGTATTGATTTTTTCAGAAAACAGAATGTAACTGCGGGACCAGGACACTTGAGTTGACAGTTCCCTCTCCTTTGGTCATCTTTCTACTTAGATACAAAGGTGTTATTGTCCCCGTATGTTCAACGTTAATCGGGCATCCTATGGAACACAGAGCTCCATTTGGTATGTATATCACATGACATCTCAACAAAACTTAGAAGTCCCAGGGGATCCTAGAAAAAAAGATCTCTAGTCTTAAGAATCTTAGTTAACAGGAAAGAATGTAAGTCCTGTCCTTGTACTCTGTTATATAAATTCTTGAGAGATGATCTCTGTGTCATTTACCATATGATTAGCGATCTGGTGATCCTTGACCTCATATATCTCGTTAAGACAAATATCTCAGCTAACACTAGAACCAGAGTTCTGGATCTTCATCAGCAGGTAAACAGAACATGATGGGGAGATGTATTCATCACCGAGTACCTCCCCCCCTTCTCTGGAATAAATTTCCTCTGACCCTTCAAATTAAATCTGGACAACTGGGTCGGTGCTGTCAAATTTATTCTGCAACTAACTGGTCTCACCCTCCTTGACAAAGGAGGTAAATCCTGAGGATGGGTATTGTTAAGCTGTATAAGGTCATCAGACTAAAATATTCTCTGAACTCCTATAATTGTATGAAAAGGCAGAGCCTGCTCACTGCTTTTCAGGATGGGGATGATGGATACGCATATATGGGAATACTGTCTGCAGTAAAACCACTGATGTGGACCAGAGCCATGCAGAAGTGCTGTCTGTAATGGGGCAGGGCTCTGACTGCATCACACACAGAGGCATGGACAGCACACCATGAGCCCATTACACATTTCCTTCAGATTCTTATAGGTATGTGCAGGAATGGTAGGTGATATGTCAAAAATGTGATCCCTTACAATGTGGATGACATCTGCCACTCCTCCTCCTCCTCCTGGCTATCACCCATGAGAATGAATGGGCCATAGGCTCTGAGTCCAGGAAATGAATGACTAATTGGGAAAAAACAAGAAGGGATGAGCTAGATGGTTGAGTGGGGGATCAAGCTATAAACAAATTACAAAGATAACAGGAGATAAATGTAATGCTTTTTCATATGTTCATGAAGATAGGCACCCATTAGCTACCACATCCTCTTTGGCCCTAATACATGTTGTATCACCATTTTCTTAAATGTTCTCCTTATACTGAAAAATAGCACAGTGGCTTAGATGGCACTCCTTCCTGCATTGCTATCTTTGGCTAACCTCAAAGGTACCCTTCCTGACTCAAAAAATGGTATTACTAATACAAAAATCCAAGAACTGCAGTCTTTTTTGTGTCCAGAAAGATACACAATAAGCAAAAGTATTTGTGCACAAAACAAAAAGATATTAAACCCATGGCTACAGGTGATGAGTTATCAAGGCATCCTTATTGATGGACAGAATTCTAGGTTCAAGATAACTCTGCCTCCTATACCTTTTCATTTTAAAATCACAAAAAGTATAACTTAAAAACTTCTCCCATCCTCAGAATACTTTAGTGATATTTATTACTTTAGTAAAATTAATAAACTAATGGAATAACAATGTTAAAGGTAATTATTAAAATAATTGAAAATTTTACACTGAAGTAATATTCCATTCTACTTATTAGCGTACTGACTTCCCTCCATCCGACACCGTAACCAGCGATGACTAGCCAAATCAATGGTCTTTTACTATATGAGGTAAGCACTGACATTGCTTACTTTGATATCAGTGTTTAAATGATGATCTCTGTTCATTGGACTAGAGATTACTGTAGAGAACAGATACTGTACAGATGCTTTAATTTTCATGGACTGTCCTCTTGCAGTATTTCTTATAACAAACATACTGAAAGACCAGATTAATCTTTGAGCAGTCATAACAATACTTATAACACACAGCAATCAACTTTGTGGATTTCTTTTATTTTTCCTTTTTTATACTAGGGATCAGTGCCTACAGCTTGAAACAAACAAGTTAAATTGGTGTAGCTATTATTTATTTCCTTTTGATCAATCAGACACTAGTTATGTACACAGCCAGCTGCTATCTATCATGGTGAGTATGCAGGCTGCGCATGAAAGCAAAGGACATTACACTTACTTGATCACTGTTAAAGGGTGCATGTACATGAATTTGGGAACAACAAAATGAGGTGCATTACTCCAGCTGTTTTATTTTGGTTTCTTCATTGTCAAACACCAAGCTAGGATTCAAAAAGTCGCTGGGCACAGTTACAGCCAGCCCACCCTTGTTTATCTTTTTTATGTGATAAAGCCCAATGCTCATTAAGAATGAACGTGTGAAGAGCACAAGGACTACATCTAATTAAATATCCCACTCAAGGCTGCAGCAGGAAGGGAAGGGCATGTAGAAGTACATTGTGGCCACAGGGAACCCAAAGCAATAACACTGCTCATTACTCATGCTAGTGCCTTAATGATGATCTGCATCATACCATTTGCACAGCAGCAGCAAAAAGGACAAGCTATGTTCTGCCTTAAAGGGCCATGAAGCATGTGTGCTGATCCTTTATTTTTGTAAAAAAAGGTTGTAAATGAGAATATAAAAAACAGATGGAAAGGGGTAAGCAAGCAGATGATAGAAAATAAGGTAGAAAAATAAAGAATGACCAGGATTTTTTTTTTTTTTTAGGGAGGGGGTTAGGTGCCTATATATATATATATATATATATATATATATATATATATATCTCACTAAAGCCAAGAACACAGCCTTAATGGCCGCTATAACATCCCAGGATGCCTATTATTTTTCTTAATGCCTGTTGAGTAGTCTAAAAGATGACTGATCAGGACCCCTGGAGTCATTATTTAACTACAATCTTAAAACAGGCTTTGTGCCTCGTGAATGGAGGGCTGTGAGGGTCATCCCTCTTCATAAGGGAGGACTGTAAAAAGATAGTGGAACCTTAGACCCATTAGTCCTAACAGTCTTATTAGCAAAGCCATGGAAAGAATTATGGAAATTTATCAGCAAGGACATAGGAGACATCCAGCCACTGGATCATTTACAGTTTGGCTTTCTCAAAAAAAGGTCATGCTTACTGAATCTGGTGGACTGCTTTGAAAAAGTCACAAAGGGAATGGATAAGGGGAAAATGGTGCATACTGCCTACCTAGATCTGGCTAACGTATTTGATACAATACCCCACCCAGGCATTGTCAACAAATTTATAGAACTAGGTATAAACCCCTTTATAACAGCCAGTACTTGTTATGTTTGAGGGTATTGGGGGGTGAGAAGGGGTAAAGTTGGAACTGAATTTGTCCACTAACAGATTCACTATATCGCCAGGCTCGGTGAATGTGGCACCATTAACCAGCTGTTCAGCACATTGTTGTGTGCTGCCCTTGAAGTTTCTGACATAGCTGTAGAAGGACCTCTTGTTATCTTTCATCAAGGATGCTATCTTGACCTCAAAGTTGGCTTTGCTTGACCTAATTATCCCTTTTAGTTGCCTATTTACTTTGATGAGAAAGTTTTTATCTTAATGGGACTTGCCTTTCTTGATTTTGACCATATGTTTTTTCCTTTTGTTGTATATCCTTAAAATTTGGTATGTCACCAGAGTGGTTTGTTTCTGGGGCTAGTGTTGGGATTACTTCTGGTGGGTACACCAGTCTCTTTGCAGACAGAGTTTCTGAGGGCAATTTAGCATAGGCTGATGTGTTCTCTGGGTTTGATGGGGCATTGAATTTTGACAAACCATCACTTAATAAAAGGTAATTTGCCTTAGAATAGTTCCTAACTGTTACTAGTATTAATTGGATTATGAAGTTGATTTTGATTTCAAAGAAGACAGTTTTATGGTCAAACCTTACAAGGGAGGACAAGACATCAGGGCGTGCAATGTTCTCCCATATTTGTAATCATGGGGTTCAGTCTGTTGCAACCTCTAGTGGACATATTAACTATTTAGTCAAGGGTGTCTGTATTTATGATGTCCAACAATCTCTGTGCCCATAGATTTGAGGATGCATATTATTTCAAGTCTATAGAGAGATAATTAAAGTCTCCCATGAGTATGGTGTTAGGTTGGATGTTAAGTGTCTCCAGTAGGTGCAGGTATGCATTTGGGGCTTCTTGGGACATGGATGTTGACCTATAACTGCCTAGGATATGGTATGGAATTTTGTCTGTGGTGATCTGCACATGGAGGAACTCCAGCATGTCATCCTGTTTGACCACCCTAGAGGTATGCTTGTTATTTATGTATATTAAGACACCTCCACCTTTAGCCCTTGTCTGTGCAGCTACTGGTCTAAAAGTGTGGAAGGCACTGAAACCTTGCACTGCCAGGGTACACTGTCAAGTGTAAGGAGGGCTTGGAGAGAGTGCAATTTTTTTATTTAGGCACCTGGCAGCGAGTAGTAAGATCTTGAGGTTCAGTTGAGCTGATTTTGCTATGTCGGTAGGTTTGCCAATTTGGAATTGTGTAAAAGAAGGCAGTGTGGGTTAGATAACGTTTTAGCCAGTATTCAAAAGTCTGGAGGGGAAAGGTGCAGAGCATACTTGGAAAAGCAACATGGTCTGTTAACCCTGTCCTTCCAAACTGACAAATATTGGATCCCATTAGAATGGCACGAGAAAAGCAGTCAGTTGTTGAAATCAATCATTTTTTGCTGATATTGTTGCATCATCCTCGGTTTATGGTCATATGCTTCTCAATGCTAGGCTCATACCAGCCTGAGACACATAGTCTGAAAGCTCCATAATGTCTCTCTTCATATACTCCAGGAAATACATCTCATGGTCATTTACACCTACATGGACAATGCTTGAATCATACTGGTACCTGTGATGTAATGACTTGAAGGTATGCATGACCTCGTGGATTCTGGCACCAAATAAGCAACCAAATGTTATCTTCTCCTCGTTCAGCTTGGTTAGAGGGGCATCAGTATATTTTTACAATGAAGTCCGCTATGACAAGAGTCCTGGGAAGTGTGCTTGTAAGATGTCATTTACTTGAGGCTACTTCTCTCTACAGCATTCCTCTTTGTCACTATACTTCACTTTAACATTTTATTTAGTATGTGTGTATATATATATATATATATATATATATATATATATATATATATATATATATATATTTATAGCCATTTATGTTAGCATTTTCTTAAGTATCTGCAAGGGCATGGCAGTTGCATGCCACATGTCCCCACCCTACCATCAGGCCCTGCCTTCTCCCACCAACACTCATTCTTGCTCTGGGCCTGCCTCTCTATCTGGTGTAAGTGGTGGGGCAGCATGGTGGCATCACTGGGGGCCTGTAGTAGTCATTCACCAGTGGGGAGTTGTATTGTTCCTCCTTGTGGCAATGACAGGGGTTCACACATTGTCACGTGGTGGGAGCTCGCAAAAGAGGTGGGGGAGTTGGTGGACCAGCATCTGGAGAACTGCACTGGCCATGTGTAGTAGTTCTTTGTGCAGCATCAGGAGTCAAGCCAAGGTATGGCTCTCCATTTGCTACCTCAGCCTGGGCTCAGTGTGGACAGTTATCAGGATGATGACTAGCTGACCTCTCCCTGGGTCTTGCCAAGACAGTGTGGTAACAGATGCAAGATGCCCACTCTATCCCCATCATGGTGTTTCCTCTCATTGTATGTCACCTCCTTCTCTCCCCTGCTTGCTGACCACTCCGCCCCATCACAAACATCCTCCAGCTGTTTATATGTGTATAACTCCACTGTCAAACCCTGTTCACTTAGAAACTCTCTGCAGCATTCCTGCCAGCGTTTGTGGGAACAGACTCTTACTGCTGAGCCTGCAATTTCCCTGATTGGGTTTCTCAAATAATAGCAGTTAGTGTTATGAGATTCCTGACACATTTTGCACCTTGGGTTCTCAGCAGTAGCCTTAGAGAGCGTGCAGTAGGCATGTTTATGACTCCCAGGTCTAAATGTAACAAATTAGGCACACGTTATCCATTTACTAAAATGGAGCTGAATAAGTTGTTCTATATATATTGATAAATCTAAATGTAAGATGTCATTTACTTGAGGCATAACTTCAAAAATAAAATATCCAGCTACATACATTAATAAATGATGCAACTTGTTTTTGCAGTGGAAATTTGCTTGCCAACTGTATGTTCCTGCTCTGAGGCTGGATATCTCAGATCAAGGGGAATACTTGCTTTTGGTGAAACAAATTTTCTCAAAGGTAGTGTAACTTTGGAGCTAGTGTACTTTGTCAGTTGGGGTATGGGAGATTCAGACCTTTAAAGCCCACCCGCATAAACACATAATTTTTGCATTTTGTAGTTTATGATATTTCATATGTATCTTACATTTCATGTTTTTATTATTTCAGTTGTATGCAATAATCACTTAACAGTTTGCTATGAAATGAGCTAAGTATTGGGTCCCTATTATTTTAGTGAACGCAATGAATTGCGAACGCTGTTGGTCGAATGTCATTACGCACAATGGTAAAATACCGAAAGCACGGAACAACGATTTTTTTTCCTAGGGAAAAAAATCACTGAGCCATTTTCGGGACTTTGCCATTTCCTCCACTGTGGTGCAATCTCAGAGTTGGTATATTTAAGTAGGGGGGTGTGGGGGCACAGCCCCCCACATCAAGAGGGCAGGGGGCAGAGCGCCCCCCACTTTATTTTGTGTTTTTATTTTTTTTTGTACAGATCAGCGATTTTTTTTCCCCTGGGAATAAATTGCTGCTCCGTGTGTTTGACATCTTGGGTTTTCAGGGGATTGTGGATCAGTTATATAAGGTTCACAATTCATTGTGTTCGCTTATATAATATAGAGCTGAAGTATTGTCATTTGCATTTTTAGACTATATTGCATTTATAACCCCTTTTCTGCATAAAATGCTGTTTTGCCTTCCCACTGATTCAGAGGTAAGATATACCCTAAAATTTGTGATATGGTGGATGTAAATGATCCCATGGCACTTGTCAAAAAGAGTTGGGGAAGTTCCCCTGTGTCTTGGCCAAAACCCCCCTAGTTAGTATAAATACCAGCTCGTGATTCCTCTAAAAATAAGCAGTTGACTTGGTGGAAGTAACCAGGTCAACAGTGGGTAAATAATTAAAATAAAATATTATGAAGAAGATTGCCCCATACTACTAACTGCTCTTGGCTATTTTTATTCCTTGTATATAAATATCTTTATATCTACAATGGTTTGACATATTTTCAAGAAAATATTGAAGAATTATTACCTGTTAACTCCTCCATGAAAAAAGAACAAAAAATTTATCCTAACTCCAAAGGCAGCTTCATCGTGAATTTTCACGAAAAAAAATTTTATAGTCATATTTATGCAGTAACACTTAGAAAAAAACAAGTACATTACCTTTATACAGAATAATATATTTTTAAGTCTGAACTTACAAAAATGCTATATGGATTGGAAGGGGCCTGTCTGTACTTTTGTGAGAGAATTGTGCTGATTGGGACCTATCTGGTAATGGGAGGCTAGTCTAGGGCTTGGAATAAGCATCCTTATTGGTCCTTTTGAATCTTTTTAAAGTTTTTCAGGTTTTTAGCTTCTGGTATTTAGGCCTTGAATTTGAGCAGGTTTCTGCTTGTTTGTTCTGGGCTGAACTAAGGTGGGCTACCAGCCACAACTCTGAGCTGAGATACCAGATGACTAGTGGCTTCTGAGCTTCCAAAACATATAAGTTGCCTGTTTTTTTGCTTATTTACCGGGAAAAGCCGAAAGAAGAAGATACTATTTACTGCACTTTTTTCCCTGCTGCCTACTTTTTATACTATATCTATTTACAGTGTACTAAACTACACTATTGTATTGCATTTGTCTGCTTTACTGTACCTGTAAAATTGAATCTTATTGCTGTTTTCACTGTTTACAAAGTTTTTTTGTTAGTTTAACTGTTAAAGTATTTACAGATATTGTTCACTATTTTTAAGCTATCTGTTCTGCTTGTTCTGGTTTTCCCACCAAGCAGTGTTTAAATAACTGATTGGTTAACTGTTTAAAATATTCTTTAGAGCCTCCTTGCTGATTTTCTGCTGTTTTAAAAAAATTTTTAGTGCCTTGCTGCTATTTTTCTGCTGTTTTAAACATTCCCTAGTGCTTCCCACAAAAACTAGGGTACCTAGTAGCTGCAACATAGTCCAGATACAGGCTTGAACCTTCTGGAGTTGTTTGTAGTGGTTTATTTGTTCTGAGCATGTTTTTCAGGCCATCTTGGATTGGAAGGGGCCTATCTGCACTTTTCTGAGAGAATTGTGCTGATTGGGACCTGTCTGATAAAGGGATGTCATTTTAGGGTTTGGAATAAGCATCCTCATTGGTTCTTTTGAATCTTTTTCAAGTTTTTCAAGTTTTTAGCTTCTGGTATTTAGGCCCTGCCATAGCTCTCAACCTTCCATACCAAAAATGAGGAACACCAGCCTTCATAATGTGGAACAAATGGGCAAACTATGGAACACATACTAATAGTTTACTGACAACTTCAACTAGGAGGGTCATGGGATGGTTAAAATATGCAGGTTTTACTTATAAAAAGATATTTTAATGAATTAATATGATTTATTTCTATTTTCCATGGATATTAGTTAAAAAATTCCTACCACAGAATGTGTGCCAGACCCTTTCAATGTGGAACTTTGAAGAACATGAACTTTTCAAGACCCCAAATGAGGTACATTCCTCATAATGAGGTATACGTGAGAGGTATGGGCCCTGCATTTGAGCAGCAGCACAGCACACTGCCGCACAGTTCTGCTCCAAAGCCGGACAGTTAAATTCAACAAATTTTCCATAAAACCCAGGCAGAAATATTCATCCACTGAGCTCCTCCATAATTGATTCTGAATAGCCACCCCTAGTGACAGCAGTCTTCAACCTGGCATTATGGACAGTTGGACTACCCTTGCTTCTCCTGCCAGCCTTGTTGATTTAGGTCTCTTGAGGCAGTGTAGCAATTGCCTCGTACACAGATGACCCTCTACTAATAACACACTCTAGTACAGCGTGTGAGAGATGTTTTTACACCAAGTATCTAGAATCCATGTTCTCTCTCTCACTCAAAACAGTAACATGGAGAAGGTTGTCAAAGTCACCCACCACTACATATGCTCCTAGTACCACCACTCATACACATATCACTACTTATACACATATTATGCATCAAACACTTTAATCCACATACACAGCGGTTCTTTTGAAAAACTTACTGAAACACCAGAGACCACAAAACACAAGACTGCTACAGCTAACACAGTCCCCACAGCATCCTTGACACATAGCAACACCAGTGTCTCACCCACCAAGCCAGTAAAGCACAACACTCAAAAACCAAATGTTCTAGTCAGTGGAGACTCAGTAGTGAGACACACTGATGTCCTACTCACATGGTTGGGCAAGGTAAAAGTCACGGTCAGCTGCCTGTCCAGTGCCAGGATTCGTCAGATCACGCATGCACTGAGGTCTCTCAGCAGCAAGTACTTTTATGACTCTTTCATAATTCATGTTGGTGTGAATGACCTGAGACTTACCTCACTGGACTATATGAAAAGAGACATGACTGAGCTCTCTAAGTACGTTTTTCCAGGCAGGTATGTCCCTACCCTTCAGCAGCATACTCCCCTCACCTAGAATGATGCCACAGTATAAACAAAAAATGATTGATTTCAATAATTGGCTCAGTTTTTGGTGTCATTCAAAGGGGATCCAGTTCATGTCAGCCTGGAAAGCCATGCTCAACAAATCTCATTACTTTGCCAGAGACAGTTTGCAGCTGGCACCTCTAGGCTTTTGGCTGCTGGCAAAGGCTCTTGCCTCCCCATACTGCCTTTTTTAGGCAAGATCCTGAAAACATTACCAACGTGAAATTAACCAATCAGAACAAAATAAGAGTTATGCTGCTAAATGCTTGCAGCTTAAACCAAAAAACTGCCCTCCCTGGAAGCACTTCTATCACTAGAAGATGTAGATGTCTGTGCAATCACAGAAACCTGGTTCAAGGTCTCGGAGTACTCCAGCCTTGCAAGGCTACAACGCCTTCCACACCTTTAGACAGCAAAATAAAGATGTGAAAACCAAAGGAGACAGTGTTTCAGCCTGCATTAGAGATAAATTCACTTCCTATCTAGTTAGACTGGACAACTCCATAGAGTTACTCCAGGTCCAGGTTACAGTGGGTAAGACCCCCTTTCAAGTCATAGCCAGTTATAGATCCCCCTCCATTGGTCACAACTCCCACAAAGCCTATTTGACCAAACTGGAGACAATCCAAATTTTACCGAACACACTGATTATGGGAGATTTCAATTATCCCACCATCAAATGGTAAACCTACACTAGTCCTAACTCACTTATGCAAAAGTTGCTTGATTTTGTTAATTCAAATGTCATGGAACAAATTTTCCATACCCCAACAAGGGGAACAAACATTCTGGATATGATCCTCACCAACATGTCAAACAGATCCACTGCCACAACTGTTGCACCCTCATTATTTGAAACTGACCACAAATCAGTCACCTTCCAGCTGGTAGTAACACCAAAAAGTACAGTTTTGTACCTACCATAAATGTAGATGTTCGAGGATCCACATTGCTGCAGTCCTAACTATTGGGTAGTCCGCTGTCCCAGTCGGCCCGAATACCAAAGTATATGGCTGACGTCGGTCAAGGCGCATTAGACTGACGTCAGTACGTCAGGGTACTAATGCGCATGACCGACGTCATATCCTCAGTCTTTTCTTGCCCCAGATGTCAGAAGACCCTAAAAAGACAAGGTTAAAACCAAAAACTCCAAACATTCCTGCACCAAAACTATGTACAATATATACAAAATTACCAGAGTATAACCTCACCTACACAACCACCCCTAAACACAGAGGGGAAGGAGGGAGGGTAAATTGGACTGCAGCAATGTGGATCCTCGTACATCTACATTTATGGTAGGTACAAAACTGTACTATGTTCTTCATTCCACATTGCTGCAGTCCTAACTATTGGGTAGAATCCCAAAGCAGAGGTAAGGGAGGCTGGCAAATCATAAGGAAGCAGGAGCTGACAACATGCCTTGCAAAATAGCTGTGGCAAAACCAGCCCTAGATTTAGAGTAGAGAGGAAGGTGATAATGCTTAGAAAAAGTATGCACTGAACTCCAAGTATCTGCCTCCAAAATATCCTTAATTGCCACCCCCCTTAGAAATGCTGTTGAAGTGGCAGTAGCCCTAGTGGAATGAGGCCTAATCCCAGCTGGACTCTCCTTGCCATGATGGGAATAACAAAATGCAATGCAAAACCCAATCCACTTAGAAATAGTTTGTTTTGACACAGGCTTGCCCTGAGAACTCAAAGCAAAAGAAACAAACAACTGCTGAGACTGCCTAAAATCCTTAGTCCTGCTTAAATAATAACGCAATTGCCTGTGTACATCTAAAGTGTGCAAAATCTTTTCCCCTTTATTTTGGGGATCTGCATAAAAAGTAGGCAAATGAATAGTTTGGTTTAAAGCCACACTAGAAACCACCTTAGGCATAAAGGAAGGATTAGTACGTAATGATACCCTATCCTTATGAAAAATCAAAAAGGCTCTACCGCCATAAGGGCCTGCAATTCAGAAACCCTTCTTGCAGAAGTAATGGCCAACAAAAAGCAGTCTTCCATGACAAGTATTTCAATTCAGCAGTAGCCGAGGCTCAAAAGGTTGTAGAGTAAGTTTCTCCAACACAAAATTGAGATCCCAAGCAGGAGTAGGAGCTCTACGTGGGGTCTTATATTCATTGCCCTCTAAGAAATTGCTTGAACAAAGAATGCGAAAACAATGGTGGGTCACAATCATAGTGAGCTGAAATTGCTGCAGCATGAATCTTAATGGAAGAGAAAGACAAACCTTTGTCCAATAACTCAGTAAGATATTGAAGAGCCACACTCAAATTAGGCTCAGAAATCTCCAAATTGTTTGCTGCACTCCAAAATAAAAATCTCTTCCATTTTTCTGCACACTTTCCTTGTACTAGGTCTTCTGGCTTCCAAAATCACATTTAAAACTTGTTGAGGAAGTTGAGACCTGCTGTGTTTCAAAACAGAATATGCCAGGCTGTTAGATGAAGAGAGTGAAGCTTGACATTGAGCAGGTGACCGTCCCTCTGAGACAACAGGTGTGGAATCAAAGGTAAAGGCCATGGAGGCTTCCTTACCAGATTCCTCAGTAATGGGTACCAGTGTTGCCGAGGCCAATCTGGAGCTATTAAAATCATCCTTGGCTTGTCTTGTCTGACCTTTAGGAGCACCTTTGGGAGAAGAGGCAGAGGTGGAAAGGCATACACATGAAGATTTTTCCAACTGAAAGACAGAGCATCCACTTTCCAAGCTGTGTGATGAAACCTCTTTGTGCAAAACTTTGGCAGCTGGTGGTTTAGTGGAGAAGCGAACAGATCTATGTCTGGAGTTCCCCATGACACTGTCAATTTCGAAATACATGAAGATCCAGTTTCCACTCGTGGGGATCCATGATTTGTCTGCTTAACACATCTGCTAAGGAGTTCTGTGCTCGGCAGAAACCTTGCCTGAAGAGTTAGTTGCAAGCTGAGCAGTCTCCCATAAAATCATTGCTTGCCTGCACAACGGGTAAGAATGTGTTCCCCTTGTTTGTTGATGTACCACATGACAGTTGTGTTGTCTGTTAGAATCAACACCTGCCCTGGAAGAAGTAACTCCTTGAAAGCCATTAATGCAAACTGGACTGCTAACATCTCTTTCATGTTGATATGTAGATGCTGTAGTCTGGCAGGCCACTTGTCTTGTATCCACTTTCCATTTAGATGATCTCCCCAAGCAATGTCTGAGGCATCTGTCGTTAGAATCTGACTCGCCTCTGGCCGGGTCACAGAGAGTCCCTTGTTTAGGTGACATTCCTGAGCCCACCACAAAAATTCCTTTTGAATGCAAGGTATTATTTGAATGACAGTGTCCAAATCCTGGCAGTGCTGTGTCCATACATTTTTGAGATACCATTGCAGCTTCCTCATATGCAGTTTGGCATTGGGAAGCACCAGAATACAAGATGCCATGAACCCTAATTCCACTGTCAAACCCCGTTCACTTAGATGCAATCTCCATTTCTCTGCAGCATTCCTGCCAGCTTGGGAACAGACTCTTACTGCTGAGCCTGCGATTTCCCTGATTGGGTTTCTCAAATAATAGCAGTTAGTGTTATGAGATTCCTGACACATTTTGCACCTTGGGTTCTCAGCAGTAGCCTTAGAGAGCGTGCAGTAGGCATGTTTATGACTCCCAGGTCTAAATGTAACAAATTAGGCACACGTTATCCATTTACTAAAATGGAGCTGAATAAGTTGTTCTATATATATTGATAAATCTAAATGTAAGATGTCATTTACTTGAGGCATAACTTCAAAAATAAAATATCCAGCTACACACATTAATAAATGATGCAACATGTTTTTGCAGTGGAAATTTGCTTGCCAACTGTATGTTCCTGCTCTGAGGCTGGATATCTCAGATCAAGGGGAATACTTGCTTTTGGTGAAACAAATTTTCTCAAAGGTAGTGTAACTTTGGAGCTAGTGTACTTTGTCAGCTGGGGTATGGGAGATTCAGACCTTTAAAGCCCACCCGCATAAACACATAATTTTTGCATTTTGTAGTTTATGATACTTCATATGTATCTTACATTTCATGTCTTTATTATTTCAGTTGTATGCAATAATCACTTAACAGTTTGCTATGAAATGAGCTAAGTATTGGGTCCCTATTATTTTAGTGAATGCAATGAATTGCGAACGCTGTTGGTCGAATGTCATTACGCACAATGGTAAAATACCGAAGCATGAACAACGATTTTTTCCTAGGAAAAAATCACTGAGCAATTTTCGGACTTTGCCATTTCCTCACTGTGGTGCAATCTCAGAGTTGGTATTTTTAAAGTGGTGTGGCACAGCCCACATCAGAGGCAGGGGCAGAGCCCCCACTTTATTTTGTGTTTTTATTTTTTTTATTTTTTTTTTGTACAGATCAGCGATTTTTTTCCCCTGGGAATAAATTGCTGCTCCGTGTGTTTGACATCTTGGGTTTTCAGGGGATTGTGGATCAGTTATATAAGGTTCGCAATTCATTGTGTTCGCTTATATAATATAGAGCTGAAGTATTGTCATTTGCATTTTTAGACTATATTGCATTTATAACCCTTTTTCTGCATAAAATGCTGTTTTGCCTTCCCACTGATTCAGAGGTAAGATATACCCTATAATTTATGATATGGTGGATGTAAATGATCCCATGGCACTTGTCAAAAAGAGTTGGGGAAGTTCCCCTGTGTCTTGGCCAAACCCCCCCCCTAGTTAGTATAAATACCAGCTCGTGATTCCTCTAAAAATAAGCAGTTGACTTGGTGGAAGTAACCAGGTCAACAGTGGGTAAATAATTAAAATAAAATATTATGAAGAAGATTGCCCCATACTACTAACTGCTCTTGGCTATTTTTATTCCATGTATATAAATATCTTTATATCTACAACGGTTTGACATATTTTCAAGAAAATATTGAAGAATTATTACCTGTTAACTCCTCCATGAAAAAAGAACAAGAAATTTATCCCAACTCCAAAGGCAGCTTTATCTTGAATTTTCACGAAAAAAAAACAAAATGTTATAGTCATATTTATGCAGTAACACTTAGAAAAAAACAAGTACATTACCTTTATACAAAATAATATATTTTTAAGTTTGAACTTACAAAAATGCTATATGGATTGGAAGGGGCCTGTCTGTACTTTTGTGAGAGAATTGTGCTGATTGGGACCTGTCTGGTAATGGGAGGCTAGTCTAGGGCTTGGAATAAGCATCCTTATTGGTCCTTTTGAATCTTTTTAAAGTTTTTCAGGTTTTTAGCTTCTGGTATTTAGGCCTTGCATTTGAGCAGGTTTCTGCTTGTTTGTTCTGGGCTGAACTGAGGTGGGCTACCAGCCACAACTCTGAGCTGAGATACCAGATGACTAGTGGCTTCTGAGCTTCCAAAACATATAAGTTGCCTGTTTTTTTGCTTATTTACCGTGAAAAGCCGAAAGAAGAAGATACTATTTACTGCACTTTTTTCCCTGCTGCCTACTTTTTATACTATATCTATTTACAGTGTACTAAACTACACTATTGTATTGCATTTGTCTGCTTTACTGTACCTGTTAAATTGAATCTTATTGCTGTTTTCACTGTTTACAAAGTTTTTTTGTTAGTTTAACTGTTAAAGTATTTACAGATATTGTTCACTATTTTTAAGCTATCTGTTCTGCTTGTTCTGGTTTTCCCACCAAGCAGTGTTTAAATAACTGATTGGTTAACTGTTTAAAATATTCTTTAGAGCCTCCTTGCTGATTTTCTGCTGTTTTAAAAATTTTTTTAGTGCCTTGCTGCTATTTTTCTGCTGTTTTAAATATTCCCTAGTGCTTCCCACTAAAACTAGGGTACCTAGTAGCTGCAACATAGTCCAGATACAGGCTTGAACCTTCTGGAGTTGTTTGTAGTGGTTTATTTGTTCTGAGCATGTTTTTCAGGCCATCTTGGATTGGAAGGGGCCTATCTGCACTTTTCTGAGAGAATTGTGCTGATTGGGATCTGTCTGATAAAGGGATGTCATTTTAGGGTTTGGAATAAGCATCCTCATTGGTTCTTTTGAATCTTTTTCAAGTTTTTCAAGTTTTTAGCTTCTGGTATTTAGGCCCTGCCATAGCTCTCAACCTTCCATACCAAAAATGAGGAACACCAGCCTTCATAATGTGGAACAAATGGGCAAACTATGGAACACATACTAATAGTTTACTGACAACTTCAACTAGGAGGGTCATGGGATGGTTAAAATATACAGGTTTTACTTATAAAAAGATATTTTAATGAATTAATATGATTTATTTCTATTTTCCATGGATATTAGTTAAAAAATTCCTACCACAGAATGTGTGCCAGACCCTTTCAATGTGGAACTTTGAAGAACATGAACTTTTCAAGACCCCAAATGAGGTACATTCCTCATAATGAGGTATACGTGAGAGGTATGGGCCCTGCATTTGAGCAGCAGCACAGCACACTGCCGCACAGTTCTGCTCCAATGCCGGACAGTTAAATTCAACAAATTTTCCATAAAACCCAGGCAGAAATATTCATCCACTGAGCTCCTCCATAATTGATTCTGAATAGCCACCCCTAGTGACAGCAGTCTTCAACCTGGCATTATGGACAGTTGGACTACCCTTGCTTCTCCTGCCAGCCTTGTTGATTTGGGTCTCTTGAGGCAGTGTAGCAATTGCCTCGTACACAGATGACCCTCTACTAATAACACACTCTAGTACAGCGTGTGAGAGATGTTTTTACACCAAGTATCTAGAATCCATGTCTCTCTCACTCAAAACAGTAACATGGAGAAGGTTGTCAAATCTGGGCTGCTGTATTCAGTCTCACACCCAGAAAGCACATGTCTTGAGAGGGTACTAGACTGGACTTTATTTCGTTCACAGAATACCCTAGGCATCTTAGCACTGCTATCACATATTCCAAATGCTGTAAAGGTCTTCCTTTTCTTGAGCCAGAATCAGGCAGTCGCCAAGTAAGGATAGATTTGATTCCTTTTAGCCTGAAGTAAGCTATCACTGGAGCCAGAACCTTTGTGAATACTCTGGGCAGTGATAAGCCAAAGGGCAATGCAGAGAACTGATAATGAGAATTCCAGCTGAAACGCAGATACTTCCTGCAACTTAGTCTGATAGGCACATGAAGGTAAGCTTCCTTGAGATCTAAAGTTACCATCCAGTGATCTGCCCAGCAGAGGTAAAAGCTGTTGTAACGCAACATTTTGAACTTGGGAATGTCCAGATAAGTGTTGAGGATAGATAAATCCAAAATTGGTCTCCACGTGTTCCCTTCTTACTAGGAACAGGCGAGAATAAAATCCTAGGCCCCTTTCTGGCACAGGACTGGCTGAATGGCCCCTATTTGGAGCAACAGAGAAATTTGCTTGTGAGCCTTTCTTTGTAGAGGAGGAATGTCTGGCATGCCTTTGAAAGGAGGCAAGGTAAATAAAACCTGTAACCGTGGTGAATGATATCCAACCCATCTGTCTTGGGTAATTAAATCCCAATTTTCTTTGAAAAGAGCCAGCCTTCTCCCAAAGGTGCTGCCAGGAGAATGCTGGCAGCTGAAAAGGAGGTCATTGGGTCTGTTTAAGGACTGACCCTGCCCTCACCAGAAGTCTGAGCAGGTGAACTCTGTTCTAGGCCTAAAGAACGCCTAGACCTACCCCTAGACTGGGAATCATAAGCAGGATATCCATCCCTTAGGCCAATTTCTACTAAACTGGCTGCACCTGCAAAAATCTAACAGTTTGCATAGACTTAGCCTTGTCCTCCATTTTAAAACTGCTTCCACAGGCGAACCAAACAACACATCAGACTGTAAAGGAGCATCCAAAATCCTTGTCTTAACATGCTCAGCTAAATTCTGATCTCAACCAGGCGTGAGAACAGAACCAGTGGCAGCCACTCGAGGAGGCCTGCAGCATCAAAACCACATGCAAGAATGCTTACCCACCTGTTCAGACACATGAACTAAATCCTGCAACTCTTTACACTCAATACCTCCAGAGCATCCACCTTAGATTCAATTGTGAAAGGAGATAATTGATATTTTAACATGTGAAACTGACAATTCAAGCTCATGGCTAAAGTGGAAGAAGTATACACTTTCTTTCCCCATGTACCTGTTAAATTGAATCTTATTGCTGTTTTCACTGTTTACAAAGTTTTTTTGTTAGTTTAACTGAAAAAGTATTTACAGATATTGTTCACTATTTTAAGCTATCTGTTCTGCTTGTTCTGGTTTTCCCACCAAGCAGTGTTTAAATAACTGATTGGTTAACTGTTTAAAATATTCTTTAGAGCCTCCTTGCTGATTTTCTGCTGTTTTAAAAATTTTTAGTGCCTTGCTGCTATTTTTCTGCTGTTTTAAATATTCTAGTGCTTCCCACTAAAACTAGGGTACCTAGTAGCTGCAACATAGTCCAGATACAGGCTTGAACCTTCTGGAGTTGTTTGTAGTGGTTTATTTGTTCTGAGCATGTTTTTCAGGCCATCTTGATTGGAAGGGGCCTATCTGCACTTTTCTGAGAGAATTGTGCTGATTGGGACCTGTCTGATAAAGGGATGTCATTTTAGGGTTTGGAATAAGCATCCTCATTGGTTCTTTTGAATCTTTTTCAAGTTTTTCAAGTTTTTAGCTTCTGGTATTTAGGCCCTGCCATAGCTCTCAACCTTCCATACCAAAAATGAGGAACACCAGCCTTCATAATGTGGAACAAATGGGCAAACTATGGAACACATACTAATAGTTTACTGACAACTTCAACTAGGAGGGTCATGGGATGGTTAAAATATACAGGTTTTACTTATAAAAGATATTTTAATGAATTAATATGATTTATTTCTATTTTCCATGGATATTAGTTAAAATTCCTACCACAGAATGTGTGCCAGACCCTTTCAATGTGGAACTTTGAAGAACATGAACTTTTCAAGACCCCAAATGAGGTACATTCCTCATAATGAGGTATACGTGAGAGGTATGGGCCCTGCATTTGTGCAGCTGCACACACTGCCGCACAGTTCTGCTCCAATGCCGGACAGTTAAATTCAACAAATTTTCCATAAAACCCAGGCAGAAATATTCATCCACTGAGCTCCTCCATAATTGATTCTGAATAGCCACCCCTAGTGACAGCAGTCTTCAACCTGGCATTATGGACAGTTGGACTACCCTTGCTTCTCCTGCCAGCCTTGTTGATTTGGGTCTCTTGAGGCAGTGTAGCAATTGCCTCGTACACAGATGACCCTCTACTAATAACACACTCTAGTACAGCGTGTGAGAGATGTTTTTACACCAAGTATCTAGAATCCATGCTCTCTCTCTAACTCAAAACAGTAACATGGAGAAGGTTGTCAAAGTCACCCACCACTACATATGCTCCTAGTACCACCACTCATACACATATCACTACTTATACACATATTATGCATCAAACACTTTAATCCACATACACAGCGGTTCTTTCGAAAAACTTACTGAAACACCAGAGACCACAAAACACAAGACTGCTACAGCTAACACAGTCCCCACAGCATCCTTGACACATAGCAACACCAGTGTCTCACCCACCAAGCCAGTAAAGCACAACACTCAAAAACCAAATGTTCTAGTCATTGGAGACTCAGTAGTGAGACACACTGATGTCCTACTCACATGGTTGGGCAAGGGAAAAGTCACGGTCAGCTGCCTGTCCAGTGCCAGGATTCGTCAGATCACGCATGCACTGAGGTCTCTCAGCAGCAAGTACTTTTATGACTCTGTCATAATTCATGTTGGTGTGAATGACCTGAGACTTACCTCACTAGACTATATGAAAAGAGACATGACTGAGCTCTCTGAGTACGTTTTTCCAGGCAGGTATGTCCCTACCCTTCAGCAGCATACTACCCTCACCTAGAATGATGTCACAGTATACACAAAAATGACTGATTTCAATAATTAGCTATGTTTTTGGTGTCATTCAAAGGGGATCCAGTTCATGTCAGCCTGAGAAGCCATGATCAACAAATCTCACTACTTTGCCAGAGACAGTTTGCAGCTGGCACCTCTAGGCTTTTGGCTGCTGGCAAAGGCTCTTGCCTCCCCATACTGCCTTTTTTAGGCAAGATCCCGAAAACATTACCGACGTGAAATTAACCAATCAGAACAAAATAAGAGTTATGCTGCTAAATGCTTGCAGCTTAAACCAAAAACTGCCCTCCCTGGAAGCACTTCTATCACTAGAAGATGTAGATGTCTGTGCAATCACAGAAACCTGGTTCAAGGCCTCGGAGTACTCCAGTCTTGCAAGGCTACAATGCCTTCCACACCTTTAGACAGCAAAATAAAGGTGTGAAAACCAAAGGAGACAGTGTTTCAGCCTGCATTAGAGATAAATTCACTTCCTATCTAGTTAGACTGGACAACTCCATAGAGTTACTCCAGGTCCAGGTTACAGTGGGTAAGACCCCCTTTCAAGTCATAGCCAGTTATAGATCCCCCTCCATTGGTCACAACTCCCACAAAGCCTATTTGACCAAACTGGAGACAATCCAAATTTTACCGAACACACTGATTATGGGAGATTTCAATTATCCCACCATCAAATGGTAAACCTACACTAGTCCTAACTCACTTATGCAAAAGTTGCTTGATTTTGTTAATTCAAATGTCATGGAACAAATTTTCCATACCCCAACAAGGGGAACAAACATTCTGGATATGATCCTCACCAACATGTCAAACAGATCCACTGCCACAACTGTTGCACTCTCATTATTTGAAACTGACCACAAATCAGTCACCTTCCAGCTGGCAGTAACACCAAAACTCACAAAGGGTGAAATCAGACTAAAAAACTTCACCAAGGCAAACTATATCCTCCTAGGGTAAGGTATAAATGCATTTCAAACCTCTCCCCAAGCTGGAAGTGGTAACTACGCCAAAGCTTACACTAAAGCCCTGTACAATCACTTGTATAAGTGTATAAACTTGGCCTTACCAGAAAGAATCAAAGCAAGAGCCCCTAGTAAAAACAAGCTACCATGGTAGACATCCAGCATCAACAAACTTTACAATAAATGCAAAAAGATGCTGTCCAAGAAAACAAAGGCAAGGCCCAACAATGTAAAAGCACCCTCCTCAGCCTCAACAAGCAAATAAGACAACTTTGTCAAATCCTCCAAGGGCTCCTTTGAAAGAAACTTGGCAAGTACAGCCAAGGATAACCATAACGCCTTTTAGAGCGATGTATGTAACCTAAAAGGTAGGACCCAAGCATGCGCAGAACTAGTGGCCAACAGTATCACACACACTGACCCCACAGAGATAGCAAACCTGCTAGCGGATAGGTTTGGTGAAAATTTCACTCCCTTATCCCCGCCTACAACAGACCCCCCCCCACCCCCACCCTACCTATCTAAAGAGCAGGTCTTCAAAGTTTTATCCAAGGCAAAAAACACAGCCTCTATGGGACCAGACAACATCCCAGGCTGTCTTCTAAACAGACTAAAACATGAATGCATCCCCACTAAGTACCTTTTTTAATCATCGCCTAACCACAGGCTTTCTTCCTGCAGAATGGAGAACAGCAACAGTTATTCCCCTCCCCAGAGAGTTCCAGACCCATAAGCCTGACTAGCCTCATCTGGAAGGCCATGGAACTTATCATTATGGACCTCATAAATAAAGACAAAAATGACCTCCAAACCCTGGATCCTACCCAATTTGCGTTTGTAAATGGCAGATCCTGCCTGTTAAAGCTGGTAGATTTCTTTGAAAATGTGACCAACGCCAATGACGAGGGCAAATCTGTGCACACAGTATACCTCGACCTGGCAAAGGCTTTCTACACAACCCCACATTCAGGCATTACTGATGTTGTGTCTTTCAGCTTTTCCTGGTTAGGGGTCGCCACAGCAGAACTCCGGTCCGCTAATGATTGGCAGTAGATTTTCACGTGCCGAGTTGCCGACCCTGACGCACAACCTTCAAAGAAGGTACGCCCATTCACGCATGTCTCCACACAGAAGACGCTCTAGCTGAGAATCGAACAGGACAACGTCTTACTGTGAGGCGACAACACTACCGCAGCACCACCACCTAATCTTAGGAAACCGAATGTAAACCCTTCATTGTAAGATGGGCTGCCAAATGATCACAAACCGGACACACACTATCAAAGTGGGTGAGTCCACATCAACCAGCAGACCTGTTACCAGTGGGGTGCCACAGGGGTCAGTGCTGGGCCCCGTACTGTTTGGTATATACTTCTCAGAAGTTCAGGTCAAAACTAAGGGGTTGTGGCTGAACAAGTTTGCAGATGACTGCAAACTAGGTGCAAGTACTGAATCCTCAAATGATGTCAGTATACTCCAGGAGGGTCTCACACAGGCCAACCACTGTTGTGTAAGTCGTGGTCTCAGACTGAATGCAAAGAAATGCATCATCATTCCCTTCAGCACAAATAATGTCCCCCTCACACTTTCAAATCAACAACAATACTCTAAGTACCCATTAAGTGGTAAGGTACCTGGGATCACAAGTTGACTGTGACCTTAACTTCGACCACCATGCGTCTACTGTAGTAAGGAAAGCTTTCTACGTAGCACACTTGATTAGTAAAGGCATCTTCTCGAGAGCAAACAAAGTTATATCCAACCCATAATTGAGTATAATGCCCTGTTTGGCATGTACCATACTAAGCATCTGCAGCAATTAGAGCAACCTCAGAGGTTTCTAACAAAGAAGATCAAGTGGCTCCAGCATGTGCCTTATGCAGACCAACTAAAGTCCCTGCCACTATACTCTGTATCATATAGACTTTTTATGGGAGACTTATGCCTGGCCTACAGAACAATCCAAGACCCAAACCTAATGAACTTGCTGCATATCCATAAATCAAACAAGATTAGGGCTACCCATTCCAGGGTCCTAAATATGACCTGCAACTTAAACAGGACATGCTGGAAGGACATATTTATCTCCCAGTGACTGCCACATCTTTGGAATAGGCTACCAATTCATGCGAAACAGAGCATCTCTATGACACTGTTCAAGAGGAACCTGGACAAGTGGATGGAACAAAGTAAATTCTTACCAGGGATAGAGCCCACAACCCTCCTTGACATGGGCAGTCATCACTAAATGCAATCTTGGGTATTCACTAGAATTTCTATGGTATTACATTGGGATGAAAGGGCTAGGTTAAAATGAACTCCCTCTCGATGGCCTAGCAATCTCCTATGGTCTTATGATCCTATGTTTATGATATTGATAGATTTTATATATACTATTCTAAAGAGAACTGCTCATGACATTTTATATTAAATTGATTGCAGGGTTCCATAAACAAAATTCCATTTGCAATCCACTGTCCTAAACTTACAAATGTAATAAATATAATGGCAATTTCAAATAAATATATATATATATATATATATATATATATATATATATATATATATATATATATATATATATCCCAGCTACCATTGCCTCTACAAATAGAAATATATATTTTTGGAATATGCCACTGATAACTTGTATGTCAGAATGTAAAGAAAAGCAACCAAACACTTCTACAGGACATGAGTGACAGTTTGTACTGCCACACAGGATATCCAGGATGACATGTCGTTGTAACAGAATATCATAATATCCTTGGTACTCCATTTCTGTTCAACAGTTACAGAACATGATGAGTATGTTGGGCAGACACCAGAGAATGCTATGCACACTTAAGAAGTAGCACTGTGTGTCTGTGGAATACAGCATGTGTGATATTCTGGTAATGCTCTTCTCCATTCCTGTGCATGGCACACCTTGATGTACATCAGTTACCAGGTACACCCAGCCCACCTTAGATACAACTGTCTATGATGTCTGCATTGTATCCACTGCCATTGAAGCACACTTGGTCATATGATTCACATACGGTTTATCTGTTGGACTGGGATACACAAATATGAACATTAAAACAGTATGATGATATGTTCTACACAAGGAAAGTAAAAGTATACCTTTCCATTAATGTACTGATTTACCGAAATTAATTGTATTGATTTATTTGTTAATTAATCAGGTTTGTGGTGATTGTGAACACCCTATCTAGTTACAACACAAGCCCAAGGCAAAAAGTAAGATGGAGGGAGGATGCAGAGAGATTTTTTCTTCCTTCACTATTTGTCTAATTAGACCAATGGTGAGAACCTCTGATTCAGAAACAAGCTAAAGCTGCACAGAGGAACACCTAATTAGCGGCTAACTACCACATCTGTGAATTGAACACTGCACTGTCAGACCTGACTCTGCTAGTGTTCTCCCTACCAGTCCATGTATAGTGGTACCATAGACAACCTGCAACATGTAAACACACACATACAGCCACCCATGTGCGCTCGTGCACACACACACACACACACACACACACACACACACACACACACACACACACACACACACACACACACACACACACAATAATCTTCACATCCATCCCTACACACACACCCTGCCCATTATTGACACTTGTCACTATGGTCCTCCTCACATGTGCATATGGTGATAACTGTACCCCACCCTCAGTATTCTCTTACTTGGGTGTCACATCAATGACCCCACAAACAAGTACCTACAAATATTCTCATACAAATGGCACCACTCACTCAGTCACCAGCAATTACTCACACACACACACACACACACACACACACACACACACACACACACACACACACACACACACACACACCCTGCCCATTGTTGACACTTGTCACTATGGCCCTCCTCACATGTGCATATGGTGATAACTGTACCCCACCCTCAGTACTCTCTTACTTGGGTGCCTATGTCTGGTGTACAGTGAGACCAATCTGTGCATAGTATGGCACAGATGCCTAGATGTACTTTTGGGTACATACGTTTTTATACAAACTGTTTTATTCTATCCTATAGTTATGAGACTGAGTCTGCCTCATACCCAGTGCATAGCGCTAGACTAGTGGGACTAACCATGTCAACAAAGGATAAATAAAATAAAAATAAAAAGTATTCTGCCCACCTCCATCTGTTATAGTCCTCCCCTGCAGCCAGCTTTCCTAGAGTTTCTTCATCACGCACCTCCTCCTCCACAGGCTCCTCATTGGGCACCTTGTTCACTGCTGAGAATCATGTCCTGTTACTGGTACTTTGTCTTCCTGAATGTCTTTGCCCTGCTGGAAATTTGTTTGCATGTCAGAATGTTCTGTAATATTGCACACAATGCAAAGATTTTACTGCATGTTGCAGGGTCATGCAGTCCAGTGCCAGATATATCCTGACAGTGGATGCAGGCTTAACACTCATTCTACAATGATCCAGGTTTGTGACAGTGCATTATGGTAACCATTCTGTGCCATGATCTGTGTGTTTCTAATTGGTATCATTAACCATAACTCCAGGATATATCTGGAATCGACAACAGGATGACCTTGTTGAAAATTGCCCTCCACAAATTGCTGGTATAAGTTATACCTGTGCCAGATGTGAGGCATACCTGGCAGTTAATAGAGGGAAACCCCTTATGGTTAATATACCATTGTCCCTATTCCTTAGGTGGGGACTTTATTGCAATCTGGGTGTAGTCTATGTCCCCCCAGTACCTCAGGGGAAATGGATCTGTCATAAATAGTCCACATAGTTTAGCTTCCCTCCTCTGCAGTACATGGAAACCACATATGCTCCCAGACATGCTGCACCATGACATTGTAGAACTGGTAGAATATCCTTTAGGCAGATACCTGAGATACACCAAACATGTACCCCCCACTGGTCACTGAAATACATCTGTTTCTAGTATTGTCAAAGCCACATATACCTTGGTATCCAAAGGGATAGATACTCCATGCATCCACCAAGCCTACATGTGAGGTGACATATCCTGACCAGGTCCTGCATGGTGAAGATTCTGCCAACACACTAGAGATCCACAAATTCTGTCTTGGTGAGGCCATGATATGTTAGCCACAAATATACAACTCTGTCCACTGAAGGCAGCACTGAGCAATGTCATGACTACCAACAGTGAAAACCTCTTTCAGATGCATATTGACTACTGTGGCAGCTATCCTGTACTCATTTTTGTGGTCTGTCTCCTGTAACTCCAGCATTCTGTTGTAATAAAACAACCTGGCTGGTACCATATCTGAAGTTGAAATATATACTGATTCACTCCGCCATATTGTTTACCCTCATTTGCATCTGCAGTTACCCTCATTTTAATGCTGTTCCTCATTTCTACCACATTAAAATATTATACACATATTATTCAGGCTGCACTCTTTCTTGGATTTCCACATTCGCACTAAGTGTGCAGCTGAGTCACCCCTACCTGTTGCATGCCTGCTCTTCGTAAAAAAAAAAATCAGGTAGCACAACATGAAAATGTGCTTTAGATTAAAATAATTGCTTTCTTTGTAGAGCTTTACTGCTTATTCTAAATTCAAAATCTGCATTAATGACCAAATATCTACGCTGTTCAGCATAATGTATGTTTTGCTGATTTACATTTTATGTCATGCAACATGGGAACTTCACTGCAATTCTTTTCAACTTAAAAGAAATGCAGTAATTGAAATGTGCATTAAGAAGCAGTTTTTGAATACATGCAAATATGAATTCTTTGTATTCCAAAATAGTGTTTCAGAATTTTTATTTGACTTAAAAATATCAGATCTATTAAATATTATTTTTATAAATATATAGTTTTTATTAATTATTATATTTTAATTAATTAATTTTTCTGTGTTTTCTGTTTCAAAGTATATAAAAAAGGTTTACAACATGTCTATTACTTCTAAAGAAGATGTGACTGAAAAGAACTTTGATGTTCACAATTTACACCATGGATGAATGTTTACTTACAGTTTTAATAAGGGTCATTTTAAAATGTCATGAAACATTTGATCGTATTCAGTTTTGGTTTTCAAACTGTCAAGAGGCTGTAATGGTCTGTGGAATATAAGAATTCTGTTTTATTATGTTTACATGCATTTGTTCACTAAATGGAATGTTTGCTACCAGTTTTTTAAAAGCCTGCCAAAAAAAATGAGTCTAAATCTGTTAGTGCCAGTGTTAATGAGCCAGTGTCTATGAACTACTTAAAAGCTTCAAATTCATTATTTTAGCTAGAGAAACTAAAGCAGTTAGTATATAAAATATGCTAGTAAAAGACCCACACACCACAGATTCAGGAAATAAGGCATTCAGTATGCTTCATTACATAGTCTAATGATGTAGTTTTGTAGTGGGTAAATGTCTTATTTGTTAATAGAAAATTTTATATTTATTTAAATGTTTGAAAATCATTAATGTTATAATAATCTGTGCTAAAAATTTATGCTTTCTCTGGTTTATAAAATATGTTATGTCATTTAATTCAAAGTATTGACAAGCATAAATAATCTTATAACCTATTCAGTAAGAAATGTCATAGATTAATTTAAAGCAGAAGCCAGTGGCATGATTGTAAAATCTATATGTGTGTGTGTGTGTGTGTGTGTGTGTGTGTATGTGTGTGTGTGTATGTGTATGTGTGTGTGTGTGTGTCTCTGTGTACAAATATGTATGTGTGTGTGTGTGCTTACATATATATGTGTGTGTGTGTGGGTGTGTGTGTATGTGTGTGTGTGTGTGTGTTTCTTTGTGTGTGTGACAATGTGTATGTATGTGTATGTGAGTAATGTGGTTTTTTTTTTTTTTTTTTTAATATAATACGCAAGGTTTCTGAGAATCCGCACTGTCTCATGCACAGATCCAAATAATTTCATGAATATACATTTTACCTATTGACAAATGAATGTTTGCCACAAGCTTTAATAAGTTCCCTACCAAATGTTAAGGAGACAACTGGGATGTATTGTCCCATCACTTAAACATAAAAACCACTTCAAAAGTTTCAACTCATATGTAGTTTCTTGTAGAAAGCAGTTAAGTCTTAAATTGACCTAGTTAGAAAACTGACACAATCAAATAGATTCCGTGGAAAAATCTACTAGTAATAAAATGTCAGTTATAATGAGTTTGAATTAATCCATTTTATAAAGTAAATGTCTTATTTTATTAAGCATTAGAAAATGAAACATTTATTTAACATGAAAAACTATATATACTTCTGTGTAAAGATAGGTACTAATATAATTCATTTAATCATCCCGACTGACAAGCATAATTCTGGTTATAATTCTATTCTATATTCTATAAAGCATATAGATTAAAGCAGAAGGCATGATTGTAAAATCTGTGTCAACAATAATTATTGTACATCTATTTCTATGTGTGCCATTACAGATGTGTGTGTGTGTGTGTGTGTGTGTGTGTGTGTGTGTATGTGTGTGAGTATGTGTGTGTGTATGTATGTGTGTATGTGTGTGTGTGTGTGTGTGTGTGTGTGTGTGTGTGTGTGTATGTGTATGTGTGTACCTGTGTGTATGTGTGTGGATGCATTTTTTTTGATTAATTTATGAGTAAGTTCTGAGAATTCCATAACTATTCCATATGATTTATAATAATTTTAATTTACAATTATTTTTACCCCATGCTATAATAATGAGTTTATGTGACAATAAATAGATGCATCTTCAAGATATTTTTTTTTTAGAAGCTGCTAATAGTATTCAGTTGACAGAAAATAGATGCATCTAATATATATGTCCCTTTGATTTCTAAGTTGTTAAAGTTTTGATTTAAATTGAATGTTAGAACCTAATTCTTTCCTGATTTTGAACATCAAGCTAATGCTGAATGCTATTTGAATACAAGTGTTATATATTTGATATATTATTACCAAGTATGTAGTTTTATTAAAAAAAAGTTTATTTTAAAAAATATGATAACCCCACCAAATGTGTAGTTTGTCTAAATAATTGAATTTTGAAAACTGTTAAATTGCTGCTTATATAGCAATTAGTATTAAATTAATAAGGTGGTAGCTGAGGTACTGCATTAGCTAATAACTTGAGTAGTACTACTCTGCTATTTATTTTCACTTGTTCATTGTTATATGTATATAGTTTTGACATCCACAAACTTGTTCATTGTTATTACTACATACAAATTGATCCACAATAGCAAAACTACAGATTTTGTCACCACAAATATATTTGCTGAATCCTATAACAAATCAAATATAGATTTAGTTATACACAGCTATATTTAGCTAAAAATAATCAGATAGATGTAACATTTAAAATCTAAAATTTGTTATTTTGATCATATTTCTTTGAGTATTAAAATTTTGAATGATATCTTAAAAGGAATTTTAAACATAATGGATTTGGTTAATCCGTAAAAGCCAATCTAGTCTAAGATATAATAATTTCCACACAAGAAAAATGATATCTTCCTGCAAGAAACCCACAAGTTTGAAGTATTCTGCAGTTAAACTAGCCACCAATAAGTATACAGTATTGGTTAGTTCTAAAAAGTATGAAAAAGAGGAAAAACTATTTTACACTCAAAAGTGTGCCCATTCCTATTTATGGTAATTTCAGGATGAAAAAGATGGAAGACTTACACTTTAATTACAAATTAATGGGAAGACTTACACTTTAATAATACAGTATTGATAATTGGAATTGGTATTAATACAGTGAAATTGGATATTGATAAGATGTATTCATCTGGTGTATACTAATATTTTAAGATACTATTTTAATCTACCACCAAGGGAAAAGGATACTACCAACATTTAAAAAAAGAAGAATTACATCTAATGCAAAACATTTAAATGATTTTGCTAAGTCTTATCTGAATGATATTAATACCTTTTTAGATTCAAAATACAAACTATACACCTTTTTTTTTCTAACAGATACAAATAACCAGATGGTAATAGATAGGGTCTAATTCCAGAACCAGATGGTAATACTAGATTTAATTAATTCCAAAATCATTTCATGAATCATATCTGATCATAACTCAACTGTTTTTGAATCCATGATAAAAATACTCATAAAAAACAGATCAAAGATACCAGCATACTTAATCCATTGAAATATTATAAGAATATATATATCAGAAATACAACATTTCTAGACATAATTCTGAAGAACATATCATCTATGTTTGGGATGCATTGTAATCATATGGATAAAGACAAAGTATCTATAATAATAATAATAAAAGATGGATAAGGAATAAGGAATTGTTAGATATCTAAAGTAAATAGACTTATAATAACATAAAAATAAAATAAATATTATGGACAAGAAAAAGAAACAAGAAAATAAAAAAGTTGAAGAAGAAATACATAAAAAATAAATAACTCATAAAGGAATAACTTAGAGAAAAGTATAAGTTTGTGTCTTATCTAATAAGCCCCAAATACTTACATAGACTTAACAAATGGAAAACAAAAGACTTAATAATAAAACTATAAATCTTTTTCTCTAAGGAAAAGGAAAAAAAGAATGAAATATAGTATACCAGAAATACTGGATGAATTTAGAAATCACTGGATTTAACCAGAACAACATTAACAACCTACCCAAAAGATACAAAATCAAGGAGTTTATAACCACAAACATGAATAAAATAAGCTTAATAAATAAATCAGATTATTGGACAAGAGTATTTCATATATATTATAGTTTACATACAAATAAAAGCTTAAATCAAACAAAGCACTGGTAATGATGGTATTATACCAGAAATTATTCAGCAGGCAGGATCTTTCTTTGCATGCTTTTATTTTGATAAAATGATGAATTTTAAAAGTATTTAGAAAAACTAAATATACCTATATATATAACGAAAAAATATTCTCATTAGTCATCATATTATATTGTATATGTTAAAACAATAAACCTGTTTTGAAAAAAAAAGAATTTTTATTTGACTTAAAGGCCCTTTGACATGACATGTTTTAAACTAACATCATCTCCTGTAGCCAGTCTAGAAACATTAAACTATGTACACCTCAGTCCTTTTCTTTTGTGACAGAAAGAGGCAGTTTGTAGAATAATATAAATATGCCAAATTTTTAAATGTGCAGAAGAATACTGGATCAAAAGACAACACGGGTTTCATAAAGATTAACATGTTTAAATGCATTTTCATCTGTTGACAGCTGGGAACATTTGATCCCATTGCAACTGATCCTTGCTGCAAGAAATAATTTTGCAACTGCTGCTAAGTGCAAAAATGTCTCTGGAAAGAAACCATTCTAAAGGGAATACTGAGATGCAATGACTTCAAGGTTACTTATATCAAGTAAGTGGGTGCAAGAGTCAAAGTCTTCTGCATGGGGTACACTTTGTCATCTCCCCCCCACACACACACGCACACAGACATACACATACATACCTTAAATGAAGATTCAGATCTGGTGTAAATGTTTGCTCTTTGACCACATATGGAATTCAGAAACATGAGCAGTCTGCATTTAAAGTGGAACCTGTGTGTTGAGAGACAGCCTTACAAGACTATCTGCAAATATATAGAGCTGAGTATATTTTTCTATATTATTCTGTATTATAGAGCTAAATTGTTGCTTAGATATCTGTTGTCTTACTGTTCTGCAAATATACAGAGATCAGTATATATTTTTTTGGTTTTATAATTTGCACTCTGATTCCTCACATCTCTGTTGAAACTTTTCCTTACACCCCCCCTCCCTGTTCTTGGTTGTAGTTTAAATTTGGTGGCTTTTGCGGTGCCCGCCCCACTGTAGATATGATCTAGGACACTCCCCCAGTCCCATCTCTTTACCACATTCTACCTAATAAACCCTTTCTGCACTTGCTTTTAGTCCTTTTTAATTTAATTACATTTTTTCAAACTGTGTGTGGACTAATATTGCTACATACTCAAGTGTGCCAGCTTGCACTGCATGTGAATTATTTTTACTACTGTTTTTGCTACTTTTCTGAAAAAAAAAATTGTAAGCCTGTTTCCTACCTTTCCTGTAATTAGTGTTCCAGATACAGATTTGCTGTATCCAGGACTATTTGTAAGCTTCTGAGCCCCCAAGCCTTTCTGTGTTGGAGGGAAGCCTTCTAGCTTATCAGTGGGAGTGGTAAGCACTAGGTAACCTGTCTACCACATAAGGAGTGGTTCTGGCCCAGAATTTGTAGTTATTGGCCATTCGGGCGGTTTTCCATTTCTCTCAACTTTCTGATTTGAAGGCCTGCATTTGCACTTGTTTCTGTCCTATAACTCCTGGGCCCATCTCATTTGCTCACTCAGATTATCTGCTTTTACTGTATTTGTGTTTCTTCCTACTTTATTTTGCTTTTGCGTCATCTTAAAAGTACTCAAATGTATTTATTACTGCTTGGTGTAACTCATTCTAAGCCTTTTGGTTTAAGCACTTGGGCTTCAGACCAGTTGTTTTACATTAAGAAGGTTTGTGGTCTGCACTGTAGTGGCAGAACAGGTAGCTTACATCCTTCTAAGTTGGGAACTGCTGATTGAGGGCTCAGTGTCTGTTATTCTAAAAGTGTATTAATTCTGGTTTAAGCACTTGGGCTTCAGGCCAGTTATTTTACATTAAAAGAGTTTTTGGTCTGCACTCTTGTGGGAGGAGTGGCTGGACTCTGCCCTTCTGAGCTAGGAATTTCTGGTTAAAGGCTTATAGAGCCTGCATATTTGAACTGTTTCTTACTGAAATTGGTACACATTGTTTGCTGTAGCATAGACTAGATCCAGGCCTGCTGAATCTAGCTTTGTTTGTATGCTTGTTGTTTGTTTGCTTGTTATTTCCCTGAAACACTAATGCGACTTTTCAGCGCTTCTGTGGATCCCTAGTGATATCTGCATTGCTTACTGTACTTATTTCCTTGTTTCACTTGAAAGAAAGTTACTGTTTGTCGTTTTTGCATTTAAGTTACCTGTAACACATTGCATTTTAGTTAGCTGGCACTTGCTCACTAAAGCAATTATATAAGTCAGCACTAAAAAATTAAAACACTACACCCTCACAAACTCCCCTTGAATACCTTGTTCCCCATTGGCCCTTTTTTTTCAATTATAAAGGAATACCCAATACTATTCTAGCATGTCCAAAGGTCAGTTGTCAATCTCCTCTCCGGTCCAGCTAGTGAATCTGAGAATCTTGAGGCAATGTTACAACTGCCTCATGTACACAGACAACCCTCTCCTCCTCCCAACAAATTCCAACACATGTGAGAGATGCAACCATATAGCCATACTGGAGGCTAAGCTCTCTCAACTCAGTACTGGCGAAACCAGTCAGGAGGAGAAGGAAACCGCACTCACTACAATTCCAGTCTCACATAGACCTACCACGACAGCAAACCAAACACATAAACACACAAAAACATACCCGGAGGCTCTAAATAAAAATCTGCCTAAGCAGCAGAGACCTCCAAAGCAGACACCCAAGCAACCGCTACCCCAAAACAAAACATGTGCAACACATAGCTCACAAAGCCAGTGTGCCGAACAGTCACAGCCCTTAAGGCTAAACAACACACCTGATACACTTGTAATAGGTGACTCTATCGTAAGGCACACTGACATCCCGCTCACCAGGCTGAACAAGGAGAAGGTCATGGTGAGCTGCCTGTCAGGCGCTAGGATCCGCCACATCACACAAGCACTCAGGTCACTCCAAGGCAAGTACAAATATGACTCAGTCATTGTCCATGCTGGTGTGAATGACCTGAGACGTACCTCCCTGGACTACATGAAAAGAGACATAGAGGAGCTCTTTGAGCATGTAGCCCAGGCCAGTATGACCCTGACCTTGAGTAGCATCTTACCCTCACCAAGAATGATGCCACAATATGAAGACAAGATGATCAATTTCAACAATTGGCTTAAATATTGGTGTCATTCAAAGGGGATCCAATGCCTGTCAGCCTGGGATGACATGCTCGACAAGCCACAATACGTCGCTAGGGACGGCTTGCACCTGTCACCCCTGGGCTTTTGGATATTGGCAAAGGCTCTTGCTACCCCAATAGTGCCTTTTTTAGGCAAGGCTCAAAAGACAAACCCATCTCCATAGGTATCACAAGGGATAAGAAACTAAGAGTAATGCTACTCAATGCCAGAAGTCTAAACCTCAGGATGCACGACTCTAAACTCTCCTTAGCATGGAGAACATAGATATCTGTGCAGTAACAGAAACCTGGTTCAAGGCTCCCGAGAGCACCCCAGCACTACCAGGTTATACCTCATACCATGGTTTTTGGCCCCAAAACTTGGACCAAACCACAAAAGGAGGGGGAGTATCAATATTTGTCAAAGATACCCACACTTCCAGGTTGGTGGCATAGCACGAAGCATCAGAGACTATCCATGTACAACTAACAGTGGGTAAAACTGCCTTCCAGTTTATAGCCTGCTACAGACCACCCTCCCAAACCCAGGAACCCCACTCGGCCTTCCTGAGAACACTGGAAAATATGAAGGTCTTTCCAAACACCATTATATTGGGCGACTTCAACTACCCAAACATAGACTGGGAGCATTACTCTAGCTCCAACACCCTAGCCCAAAGGTTCCTAGAATTTATAAACTCAAATGCTATGGAACAACTTGTTACCACTCCCACAAGAGGGGAAAACATACTGGACCTGATCATCACCAACATGGGGACTCTATGCTCCAGACCAGAAGTGTATCCCTCACTGGTAAGATCAGACCATAAACTAATCTCACTGGATATTCACATTCCAACTCCACCCCCTGCCCTGAAAACCACAGTGAAAACTTCTCTAAAGCAAATTTCACACTCCTCAAAACCGAGGTGGAATCCTTCAAAGCCCCCGGGCCTGTGGAAAATACGGCCCAGACAGCAGAATCCTTTATAAACGCATTCTATGAACACCTTCAGGAATGCATGGATCATGCAATCCCAAATAAAACCAAGACCCAATCCTCCAAAGGCAGACGTCCTGTCTGGTGGACCCCAGCCATAAACAAACTATACAATAGAAGGAGGAAGCTACTACATGATAGAGCAAAATCCCAAAAAGGGAAGGCATCTCTGATCAGTATTAGCAAAAAACTACGGGCACTCATAAAATCATCTAAGGCCAGCTTCGAGAGAAAAATTGCACAGGACACTAAGGATAATCACAAGGCTTTCTTTAGTTATGTTAGGAACCTGGGTGAGAATTCCCAGATATGCTCAGAATTAGTCCAAAATGACAAAAAATACACCAAACCCACAGACATTGCCAACATCCTAGCTGACAGGTTCAGCACAAACTCCCCCTCCCCACCAAAAGGGCAAATATCTATCCCAGCAGAGTGCTGCCCCCCTAACATCTCAGATGCTCAGGTAAGAGCTGCCCTCTCCAAAGCAAAAAACACAGCATCAATGGGACCAGACGGTGTGCCTGGCTGCGTCCTACATGAACTCCAAGAAGAGCTAAACCCAAACATAAAACTACTGTTCAATCTCAGCCTTACTACAGGATATGTACCCAAAGAGTGGCGTACAGCAACAGTGGTCCCTCTCCACAAAGGTGGTGCCTCAACGGATCCTGGAAACTATCGCCCCATAAGCCTGACTAGCTTGGTCTGCAAAGCTATGGAAAGGATCATCATGGACCTCATAAATAAAGATATCGGGGACCTACAGACACTGGATCCTACCCAGTTCGGCTTTGTTAAGGGCAGATCCTGCCTCTTAAACCTGGTTGATTTCTTTGAAACAGTCACCAAGGCCATTGACGAGGGGAAGGTGGTCCACACAGCCTACCTGGACCTCGCAAAAGCCTTCGATACAATACCCCACTCTGGCATTATAGATAAGCTCACCAGGTTAAATATAAACCCCTATGTCACTAGATGGGTTGCAAACTGGCTCAAGGACAGAACCCACATGGTTAGAATTGCTGGAGCCATGTCAGACTCCAAACCAGTTACAAGTGGTGTCCCACAAGGCTCAGTCCTGGGACCTCTCTTGTTTGGCATATATTTCTCAGAGGTACAGGCCAACATAGAAGGACTGTGGCTGACCAAGTTCTCAGATGACTGCAAACTGGGTGCCATAATCAACTCTCCAGCTGACACAAGCATCCTCCAAAAGGGCCTCATAGAAACAGGCAACTGGTGCCAGTGCCATGGCCTCAAGCTAAATGCCAAAAAGTGTATAGTCATCCCCTTTAGCAAAAACAAAGTGCCCACAAATTACCACATAGGTGGTAATCCATTAAGTACAGAAGAAGTAATTAGGGACCTGGGGAACTAAGTTGATAGCAATCTTTCATTTGACAACCAAGTGGCCAAAGTGGTTAGAAAAACATTTTATATAGCCCACCTAATCATGAAGGGATTCACATCTAGATCAGGGGAGGTCATCGTGCCTCTTTACTCATCCCTCATCAGACCCATAATTGAGTACAATGCCCCTTTTGGGATGTACCTTACCAGACACCTGCAGCAACTGGAAAGACCCCAAAAGTACCTCACCAAGAGGATCAAAGGGCTCAAACAGATGCCATATGCTGCCCGGTTAAAGAAACTCCAGCTCTACTCAGTGGCATACTGCCTGCTCAGAGGCGATCTGTGCCTGACGTATAAAGCCATGTCTAACCCGGAATTAATGGACATGCTGCACCTCAGAAAATCCAAATCCCATCGAGCTACGCACTCGAGACTTGAACCTCAGCACTGAAATAAATAGGACATGCTGGAGGGACAGATTCATAACCCAGAGGCTCCCTTCACTCTGGAATAAAATCCCAGTCCAGGTTAGGCAGAGTCTCTCATTGACTCTCTTCAAGAGGAATCTTGATGCGTGGATGGGAGATCATAGATTTACCCCTGGTATCACTTCTGTGTCACTGTTAGACAGAGGCACAGTATACTAACCTCGAAAAAGGGCATAGCAAAATTAATTTAAAATGGGTGGCGAAAGCCAAACACACTCTGGCTAGGCTTATAAATGCCCTAGGGCAGATAGCCTAGTATGAACCTATGAACCTATGACATTTGCATCAGGATCGCAGAACCTCATTTCCTCCTATATTATATTTTCTCCAAAGGTAAATGAGAGGGCATAGCTGTAAACTAGTCAGATAACTGAGAACTCATAGGGCTAAACAACACAACATTGTGAGTCTCTTGTCTCATGCTCCAGGAAAAATATAAGCTACACACCATTTATGCTAGATGTATTTCCACAATATTGTAAGTAGTACATGCTAAAGGAGATAAGTTCAGTCAAAGATAATGCCTTTTCATCATATCTTAAAAAGATAATGTGGAAACACATTTTTAGATGGAAAAGGTCACCAAACCAAAGCATTTTGCAATTTATAAAAAGAGCTACATGTACATTACAATTTCACTGCAGAAGGAGGACTAGCCATTGTTTTCCTCATTTTAAACATAATGAGTACTGAGATAAAGCAAATGCTAAATTAGTGCATACAGCATACATCACATGCAAAATATTTTACAGCAGCAGTGAGAGAATAATTTGGAAAATTATTTGCTTCTTCTCCAAAGTATGGCTTTCTTACATAAATTAAAGTGTCATGTTAAATAAAGAGAGGGTGTAAATTTTGCTAGAAGTGTACAAAGTAACTCCGCAGCCACTAAACTGTGGCACTGCACTGCGAATGTCAAATTAATATTAAAGGTAATACTAAATATGTCACAAAATAAGTTTATGCTAATTATTTGAAACAGCTACAGCAAGATAACCAAAAATGTGTGCTATAAGTAAGTCGCATACAAATTTCTAAATAAGAACTAATGCGTTTTCTTAATTTACAGAGAAAACTAAAACAATAAGTGAGAAGGTCACTGAAAAACCAATCAGTAAAAACAAAATGAAAACTCCAGCAAATCTAGAAATTCCACTAAGTGACCTCCTAAACCTCCTGTATCAGAGGCACATGGGATATATGCAAATGACCCTTATGAACATCAGGTGTTTCAGCTAATTGGCGATTCTGAATGCCCATGACTTGCTTTGTCATTTTAATGGACAATTTCAGGCCAATAAAGCCAAACCCCACTACCTGTGGATATGCATATTTCAGCCTTGTTATGACCTCATCAGCAAAGCAGAGTGTTTGACTAAGCATAAGAAACACAGGGCTGTTATACCCAGCTGATGTCTATTAGCAATAGGGTCAGTGCAAAAATATCCCAAACAACAAACTAAAACAATAAGTGAGAAGGTCACTGAAAAACTAATCTGTAAAAACAAACCGAAAACTCCAACAAAGCTAGTACTTCCACTGAGTGACCTCCCAAACCTCTTGTATCAGAGGCACATGGGATATATGTCAATGACCCTTATGAACATCAGGTGTTTCAGCTAATTGGTGATTCTAAATGCCGATGACTTGTTTCGTCGTTTTAACGGATAATTTCAGGCCAATAAAGCCAAACCCCACTAGCTGTGGATATGCATATTTCAGCCTTGTTATGACCTCGTCAGCACAGCACAAGCAGAGTGTTTGACTAAGCATAAGAAACACAGGGCTGTTATACCAGCTGATGTCCATTAGCAATAGGGTCAGTGCAAAAATATCCCAAACAACAAAATAAAACAATAAGTGAGAAGGTCACTGAAAAACCAATCAGTAAAAACAAAATGAAAACTCCAGCAAAGCTAGAACATCCACTGAGTGACCTCCCAAACTAATTTACAGAGAATAAAATATGAAAGCCATGTCCAACCCGGAATTAATGGACATCAGGTGTTTCAGAAAATCAAATCCCATCGAATCTGGCCCAGAGACTTGAACCTCAGCACTGAAATAAATAGGACATGCTCAGGGACAGATTCATAACCCAGAGGCTCCTTCACTCTGGAATAAAATCCCAGTCCAGGTTAGGCAGAGTCCTCATTGACTCTCTTCAAGAGGAATCTTGATGAGTGGATAAGAAACACAGGGCTTTACCCCGGTATCACTTCTGTGTCACTGTTAGATAGGGTCACTGCAAAAATATCCCAAACAAGGGCATAGCAAAACAAATTTAAAATGGGTCACTGCCAAACACATTCAGTAGGCTTATAAATGAAAACTCCAGCAAAACTAGAACATCCACTGAGTGACCTCCCAAACTAATTTACAGAGAATAAAATATGAAAATATGATTGCAGAGGTGATGTGTTGATAGCAGACTAGATAAGTTCCTGATGTGGTTTTCTTAGTGATAACAAGAAAACAAATAATATAGACCAGATAAAAGCCACTTGGACTACAGAATTTGCCAGTTTTTCTAATAATGAAAATGCTGCCAACCTTGTATTATCAGCAGCTTGTTATTTAACACACTCTTTATAAATATTGCCTTATATATTCTTCATTGTCTTTTGTGAAGGTAATGCTGGAATTGCCAGTGGATGGTGTGATTTAGTCATGAGTAAATCCAGCTATACTCACACATGGAAATGAATTATTGCTACTATGCAATATTATTTGTGAAAAAAATTCCTTACCTTTTATAATTGTATAAAGAGACTTTAGTGTCCCTCCACCGTTTCTCCTGTGTAATGGATGTGTAGGTTGTGTACTGTGCATGCAGTGAACATGTGCATAACGACGCTTGCCCAGTACATGGGGCAGAATGCAGTTTCTGCCTATTTTTTTTTTTTTTTTTTTTGTGGGGGGGGGTGACTTAAGAGTGCACAAGTGTCCTATTGTTCCCATGAGGATACTTGCAGATCCTATATTTCCACGAGTGTGTTTTTTTATATTTTCCTTTTTATTTGGTGAGGTTGGAACTTTCCCTTTCACTCTTCTGATGCTTCACTTTGTTTTCTCGACTGTGGAGAGTGGAGAACACAGTGGCTGTAGCTATTTTTTAATAGTTACAGCTGCCTGCCTAGACTTATTATTGTTAGCAATGCTGATTTACAGTGGGCATGCTAATTGGTCTGTTCAGTTAGTATGCATATTTTAGAACATTAATGAACTTTAACTGAAAACTCATAAAGCACCAGCTGGCCACTAACTAGCACAGTTGCTACCCAGACTAGACTGACTAGAGTATGGCTGCTCCTGGTTCTCTTTGCCTATTGAATGAGATGATCACATGGCCTTATTTTATCCAGCCAGTAGAAAGCATACTTGTGCAGCTGCGGCATTTACTGAATCTCTGTCATTTTTCCAATTATCAAACATCCAAAACAGGATTCATTCAGAGCAAATTAATTCCATTTGTTGGATTTAGTTAATTTGAGAAAATAAAAGCTACAATGTAGAAATATGAGTGGACATATGTCCAATCATGCCAAGTGGGTATAATGCTGCTGAACTGAAGTTTTGCATTGTAATGTAAGTAACACAGTAGTGTTTCAGAATTGGTATGTGACATTAAAGTATATGTTACCATTTGTATTCAATGATTGTTATAAGGTGCTAAACTAAATCAACAGTCAGTACATGTGGTTCTGACATGAATTAGCCAAAATGAAATCCCTCAGATTGCTGTAACTGTAGTTCAGCAGTTTCCTGTACCTTTGCACTCCTAAGAATGTTTGTAACTGAATAAAATAAAGGACATGCAGCATAAAGCATTAATTTTGAAAATCCAGCAATTTCATGCCAGTTTACAAGTCGTTATCCATTTATTTATCTTCATAGCTATGATTTGCGGTCTAAAACTTTTGGTATAAAAAAATCAAGTGAGAAGCAAACATTTCTGTAATACCTAATTTTGCTATACTACTGACAGCATTAAACGTTATGCTGTTGTTCACTATAATACCTGATTTTGTGTGTTAATTGGAATGTTAAAACTGTCACTTAGATGTACTATTTTTAACAATGCAAATGCAAAGCAATAACCACTAAAGATACATTTCTGTCTTCATACCCATGGATCAGTTCTCTGATAATAAAAGTAGAGGTACATATTTTGCTAAATACATACAATATAACTAATTGTACTTCTGCTACAACTTTAACAGGAATGCTAAGTAGCAAGTAAGTTTTAAGATGCCATAACAAAAACATGGGGGTTACATTTTTATTTATTCTGTTTTTTATTCATTTATAAACTGTGTAAGTGAACCGGACTATTCAGACCCTTATCAGCCATGACCTGATCCACAAGGATAGGAGTAAATGCAATACAGATGGACAGTTTAGAGTAGCAAATCAACCACCATGTTTTGGGAGGTGGAATAAAACCAGAGTGCCTAGTGTCAACCAACCCAGACACAGGAATAGCATGCAAACTCCACAGAGACACAGGGATTGCATGCAAACCCCACACAGACAGCGGGGTCAGGATTAAAGCCCAGACACTGAAGCTGTGATGCAGAGAGCTTAACCAACAAGCCACTTCAAAGAGATTTAAGTCTAATAGCATATGAAAGAGAAATTGATGACACAGGATGAAGCCGAATCAAAAATGTCACAGGAAGATGTTCTGGAGCTTTCTGTAGAATGCCAGCACAAAACGGAGAACAAAGAATATGCCCTTAATTTAGAAGAAAATGATCTAAGGGAAGAGTTGCTTTATATTACAATATGACCCAAAATTTAGAACATTTGATATAACAATTGAACACAGTCATCAAGAGTATTCACAGAAATTCATGCGATATAACAGAAGTAAATAGGATATATTACTGTGCGGCTAAATTAGTAACAGATAAAGTCTTACCACTAAAAGGGCAGTAAGGGAAAGGAAGGGAGGAAATCAAATGCCATCATGGAAGCATCAAATGGAGAAAACTATAAAGCAATTAAGACACGAAATGTCACAGACAGAAGAGTACAGAAGAGGGAACAGATCAACAAAAATACTCAGAAAGACAGATGTGATAAAAGCAATGCACAGTATCAGGACAGACCGCGATCTATCGTACATTATTGCAAATAATAAACTAATGATATCAACACAGGCAGAAGAAGATATGAAGATTAATATAAAGGAAAAGTATAAAATGAGCAATTCACTGTTTTTTAGAGATTTGGGAAATACGGCAAAATGAATAGAAATGCCAACAACAGAAGAAGAAACAGACACATTTTGGAGAAATATCTATGAAAACCCTGTGGAACATAACAATAATGCTGAATGGAAAGAAGAAGTAAAAGAAACAGTAAGAAGTTCAGATGTACAGGATATGAAATGGGATGAAGTAATGGCGAGAGAAATTGAAACAAAATTAAGAAAAGCTCATAAATGGAAAACCCCAGGCCCAGACGCAGTACCTAACTTCTGTCTAAAAGTATTAACATGTTTACTTAAAGATTTAGCCAGGAGTAAGAACTATTTATATGCACATCCCAAACAAACACCAACCTGGCAACAACAGGAAAAAGATACCCTTCCTTAAAAGTGATCTTACAAGCTATCCTAAAACTATAGAAAGAAACAAATAATAATAAAGAAAACTCAATCATGGCAATAGAACAAAAGGGTAATAAAAGAAAGTCATATGGAACAAAGGATCATGTGTTATTAAATAAAGTGATAATGGAAAATTGTAAAAAGTGGAAGAATCTAAGTATGGCATGGATAGATTACAAAAAAAGCATTTCACAGCATCCCACATTCATGGATAAAGTTCTTACAGATGTATAAGATACATCCGGTATTGATCAATTACATTACAGTGACCATGAAACAGTGGCAAAGCACTCTGCAGCTAAATAATGATAAAGGACAAATTATTATCCCAGGGATTAAAATTCAGAGAGGGATATTCCAGGGTGACTGTTTGTCACCTCTGCTCTTTTGTCTTGCCCTTAACCCATTAAGCTATCTACTTAACAAATTAGGTCATGGTTACAGTTTGGCAACCAGAAAACAACACAGTGGAAAGACATCTTCTTTTTGTGAATGATTTAAAACTGTATAGTTCATCAGATGAGGAACTGAAAGCACAACTGCAAGTTGTCAAAATTTTTTGAGGTGATAAAGGAATGTCATTTGGTAGTACCAAGAAATATCAGTCTGGGACAGGAATGTGATATAAAGGAACTTGAGCAGGAGGGAGTATATAAATATTTGGGAAGTGATGAAGGAATGACAATAAAACATGAACATATGGAAACAAAACTTAGTACAAAATATTTTAGAAGTCTAAAATGAATACTGAAAATAGTCCTGACATCTAGGAACAAAGTCCAAGCTAGAAACCAATTTGCTCTTCCTGTTCTAACTTACACTTTTGAGGTAAATGACTTGCCCCAGAAGGTATTGAATCAATTGGACAGGAAAACAAGAAAACTGTTTCACGATTATCATATGATATATAACAATCAGTGTATACCAAGATTATATATTCCCCATTCTGAAGGAGATATGGGCCTCCTCAAAACTGATTACATATATAGATCTGCATTCATAAGACTGCATAAATATCTGTTGACCTCACAAGATCCAAACATAATGAAAGTATTAAAACATGAAGAGAACAAGTCTAAGGTGACTTCCCTGCTTCATTTAGCAGAAGCATATCAGTGTCAAGCAGGAATGGAAATCAAACCAAAAGTAGACAAAAATCAGGTAGCAACTGAATGTGCCAAAAAAAAAAAAAAAACAAAGAATAAAATGTGGAAAAGGCATAAACATAGTTGCAAGTATAGAAAACCCCTGGAACAGCCTCGTGTTGATCAGGATCTGACGCAGGAATGGTTAAGGAGAGGTGAATTTAAACCAAAAGAAGAAAAGTTAATATTGGCGGCCAAGGATAGCAGACTACATACATGTTGGTTTACAAAGTCCATTAAATATGTCACAACAACAGACAAATGCAGGTTTTGTGAAACAGAATTGGAAACAGTCACACATCTTGTAGCTGGGTGTGATACATTAATGGCAGACGGACTGTATACTGAAAAGCATAAAAACATGGCAAGACTGTTGCATTGGGGATTATAGAAACATTACAATATTGAAGTAGCTGAGAAGCATTGGAAATATGAGCCAGGAGGATCTTACTGACAAAAAGTCCAGGTCATCACACTGTCACATATAGTTACATGTAAACAGAAAAGCTGGTGAGGGCTTATTGAACCCAGTCCAACACTTTGTTGGAATATTTCTTTTGCTCCCTCAAACACAGTCTGTTACTATGAACGCAATGCAAATTCTGTTTTTTTACCCTCTGTTAACATTATAGACTATCTCAACATCAGTCCATGCTGAGGCATATACATTTCAAAAACTGCCTTGCTCCCAGGAATGCCTAGCCTTGCTGTTTTATTTGAGACTTTTATCTTTAGGGTACTCACTAAAGCTGCTTCTGGTGTTTTACCTTTAGATCCTTACTGAATCTTGACTAGACATGTAACTGCTTCTACTTTCTGTCTTTTTCTGGATTTAAAGCCCAGCCTTTTTTTTGCATGTGTTAGATAAACTTGGATAGTACTGTTACAATGCTGTCTCAATCATCAGCAACTATGTCTGGAACAAAAGCACTTAATTTAAGAATAAACATGATTTGATCTCATGTTAGTGAAGTTTGTTGTTTTGGTTCTTATTTTACATTTACCAGAGTTCATGTTAGTCAATGATATCATTTTTTTAACAAATTACAGTCACTTTTAACTAGTATATTTTTTCTAAGCCTCATGCTACCAGCCCTTAGTAAAGAGGTGGGATATACAGATATCCTTGCGGATGGATTTGGAATGTTTACTTTAACCACTCCAATTAAATACATATGATAGTTTGGATTTTTTAGCTACTGAAATAGAAAGCATTTACTAAGTCGGTTACTACAGGGTATTTTCTGATTGCTGTAACTAATTGCTCAGTTATTGTCAAAATGTTCAGGGTACCTGCTGTCAGGGTAGTATGGTATAGTATTGTTTAATCCATGGTACTCGACAATCATTTTCCATAGGCTACCTTATTTCTAATTGGCTACACCAGACTGCTGTATGGACTGACAGTAGGCTGGTATAAGGCAGTTTACAACATCATCATCATCTTCTTTCGGCTGTTCCCGTTGGGGGTCGCCACAGCAGATCACCTGTTTCCATTTGTTCCTGTCCTCTGCATCTTGCTCTGTCACACCAACCACCTGCATGTCCTCTCTCACCACATCCATAAACCTTATCTTAGGCCTTCCTCTTTTCCTGTTTCCTGGTAGCTTTATCCTTAGCATCTTTTTCCCAATATACTCAGCATCCCTCCTCAGCACATGTCCAAACCAACGTAATCATGCCTCTCTGGCTTTGTCTCCAAACCTTCCAACCTGGGCTGACCCTCTAATATACTTATTCCTAATCCTGTCCACCCTCATCACACCCAGTGCAAATCTTAACATCTTTAATTCTGCCACATCCAGCTCACACTCCTGCCTTTTTGTCATTGCCACTGTCTCCAACCCATATATCATAGCTGGTCTCACTACCCTCTTGTAGACCTCCCCTTTCACTCTTACAGGTACTCATCTGTCACAAATCACTCCTGACACTCTTCTCCACCCACTCCATCCCGCCTGTACTCTCTTCTTCACCTCTCTTCCACACTCACCATTACTCTGAACTATTGACCCCAAGTATTTAAACTCATCCACCTTCGCCACCTCTACTCCTTGCATCCTCACCATTCCTCTATCCTCCCTCTCATTCACACACATATATTCTGTCTTATTCCTGCTGACCTTCATTCCTCTTCTCTCTAGAGCATATCTCCATCTCTCCAGGGTTTCCTCCACCTGTTCCCTACTCTCACTACAGATCACAATGTCATCTGCAAACATCATAGTCCACGGGGACTCCTGTCTGATCTCGTCTGTCAACCTGTCCATCACCACTGAAAATAAGAAAGGGCTCAGAGGTGATCCTTGATATAACCCCACCTCCACCTTAAATGCATCCGTCACTCCCACTGCAGACCTCACCGCTGTCACACTACCCTCGTACATATCCTGTACCACTCTTACATACTTCTCTGACACTCCTGACTTCCTCATACAATACCACAACTCCTCTCTAGGCACCCTGTCATATGCTTTCTCTAAGTCTACAAAAACACAATGCAACTCCTTCTGACATTCTCTGTACTTTTCCATCAACACTCTCAGAGCAAACATCGCATCTGTAGTGCTCTTTCCCGGCATGAAACCATACTGCTGATCACTAATCATCACATCCCTTCTTAACCTTGCTTCCACTACTCTTTCCCACAACTTCATGCTGTGACTGATCAATTTAATCCCTCTACAACAATTCTGCAATAATGTCTGTCATTTCTTAATGACACCTTAGAATGTGATACTGTTCAATGCTTACAGTTTGCTTTGGTTGAGTTATATACACAGCAGTTTCCATTTTGTACATCAATTTACTACAGCTTTTGCTGCATTGGTTAAGCAGAATCTCACAGCAAACCAAAAGAGCACTTTAGTGGTTTCTAAAATTCACCCGCAAAGAATATATAATCTTAAAATACATTACAGACTGATGATGTCACTATGGGAACTGGGAAAGTATTCCCATGTGGCACTTGCAACTAGTACAGTGCTCTCTAGATTATGTAAACTAATTAGGTAGGAGGTTCAGTACCTGGCATGGCACACTTGTCTGTGTGACTGTGTATATCCCTTTAGAGTGAATCCACTTCCCTTGAGAATAATACATTTGGGGTTGAGCTGGCATAACAGTTAAGTTATTTCCCTTATAGGTACATAATTTTATTCTGCCCACAGGTTATTGGCTAGGCTTGTAATAGTCGACATACTGATAGCCTAGAATTTAGCTATGAACCTATGAAAGTGACTCATTCGTAAATGTTATTTATAATCTAGTTTTTGTTTCTGTTGGATTACTTCCCCAATAGCCATTCTCTTTACCTGTGGTCCTCCCTGCAGTTTAGGGTTACCTGCTATTAATGTTACCTGCTTCAAGTAGTTAATAATGCCATCATGTGCTGTGGACCACTTCTGTGAAAAAGAAATGCCATGGGTACATACAGGCATTGCCCCTCCCCATGTTATTTATGTGACTGTTCCTGACATGGCCATTCCATCAGTAATATTCCTCATATTCCACCTCTGGTACCTTTATTACATGCCTGCCCCACTGTCTCAAAAGTGTGAAGTCAAGGCATGAACCACTTTGGGCTGTCCTCACATGTGTATTTGACTGTGGATTCCCTCCATAAGTTTGGGGATTCAGGAGTCTGTCTACCTACAGCCATTTCTATGAATGCCAATAGACTGAGAGAATAGTGCAAAGCAAGTTTCAGTGACAGTGGAGATTTCTCCTTTTTGCACTGTTATATGATCTCAAAAAGTTACAGCCAAGGTTTGACGAAGTTGTTTTGGTGTGTTGTTTTCAGTAAGTTCACTTTCAGTAAAAGTGAATTTGACTGATTGACATGATTCCTGGGGATTCACCATTTTCTCATTGTTTTTCTTGACTTTGTCTCATCTGGATTTCTACCTCTGGCTCATTTCCTTTTTCTGACTTCTCTGTGTTATTATTTTCCCTTTCCCATAATTTATATTCCTCATCTGTATCTAATCCATCAATTTCAGTTTTAGGACTTTCCCATTTTAGTAAATCAATAAACATTTGTGCGCTACAATGCCATCTTCTGATTTAGCATCTCTTTTGTCTGTCTTGCTATTCTTTTTCTGATCTGGGTTCAAATATGGGTTTCCCATCAGCCCTTCCAAGAATTAAGACTTTTAGCAACATCATAGATTCTTTGCTTGTTATATTTCTTAAAATTGCCATCAATTCATTCTTTATTAATCAGTTTTGTATAGACAAAATCTGACAGTCTGGTCATTTCCTGGCATAGTACCATTTATCACTGGAATCAAATTTACACTGCAGTCAGCATATCCATCTCCCCTAAATGTTGAATTTCCTGTTTTATTGTTTTCCAGGTTTTCATATTTTCGTGGATTTTTTTAACCAAATAAAGATCATAATACCATTTTGACTACACCCTTCACACTGCATCAGCAATAGGAGGTAAAATGTCAAAGGGGAGAAAGTAACAGTCAAAATAAAAATGAAGTAACTACAAGTGTCGTTGCCTCACAGCAAGAGGTTTTCTGGTTCGATTCTCAGCTGTGGTACCTTCTGTGCAGAGTCAGCATGTCCTCGTTGTGTTCATTTGGGTTTCCTCCCACATTCCAAACACATGCAGTAGGTGGACTGGACACTTTAAATTGGCCATAGTTGTGAGTGTGTGGTAAAGAACAGCCATGGCAGGGCTAGCCACCCAGCAGTGTGAACCTTGGCTCTAGATAATTTCCACTGTTGAAGTGACACACCAACCCCATGTGCAAAAACTGGAAAAGAGGTTGCGGATGGATGGATGGATGGATGGATGGATGGATGGATGGATGGATGGATGGATAGATTGTAAAATGCAGCTTACTACAAAAATCACTACACTTGTTTTAGCTGAGATGATTACAAGTCTAAGCAATACTCGTTAGAGTAGAATCTGTCAGCAACAGGGACCCCCTATATTAGTGCAAAGTTCAATTGCCCATACAGGAGGCTCCATGAATCTCTCATTGCATTGGCCATTTCATACACATTCCTCAATGACATATACAGAGAAAGATAAGCTTATAGGAAATCTACAAGAAATCTAGATATAACCAGTTTACTAACTGAAATATTCATAGTACCTACCGATATCTGCAAGAATGATGTGCTTTCCTCCTTGAGAATACCAGTGCTTATCAGCAGCTCATACTATTCACCTGTTAGCAGTGGAACTGGCTAATCTCATGCTGTATCTGGAACTGGCTAATCTCATGCTGTATCAGAAATAGGTCAGATGAGAATTCTCATGTTGTTCATGCTATGTTTGGATGAGATGTCAAACTGTGATTCCATCTGCTTGAGTTGCTGGTAGCTCAGGTGGATGTAAAAGATCCCATGGCACCTATTGAAAACAGTAGGGCTACTTTATTGTACATATGTTTTCACATCATACATCATACCTACTTAGCAAAATACAGAAATTCAGCAGTTAAATATAGTGCTGTGATAGCAAATGAAATTATACATAATAGTAAAAGGAAAAGAGAGGAAAAAAGCAAAGCCAAGTAACAATTCCCCTCTGTGTCACTACCATTTCTTCATCTTCCCCATATCAAAGAGCAGTCCCATAATTTGTGATATAATAATTCTTTCTCACAGCAATTTAAACACACTAGCCAAACTGTACTAGTTATTATTTTATCATAAACATCCATCGTATGAGCAATCAAATTGTCATAAAATATGTACACTAGATGATGAATTGTAATAGAAGATATTCCTACAAGCTTACAATGTTGTAAAACCTGAATTCAGAAAATCTGAACTCTTGGACAGTATAATAAAGCATGTTCCACAGAATCTTCACAGGAACACATATTGCAAAGCCTGTCCTCCTTAATCTTATATTTCATTAAGTCTTTAATGGGTAATACACCTAGCATTAAACTCCATAAAAAATCTTGTAATTCGTATGTACTAGAAAAGTGTCGGTATTTAGCAGATACTGCTGCTAACAAAGAAGGAGGTAACTCATCTCCAAGGTCTAATATTAATGATCACATATAAAGATATGCCACCATTTCCTATTGTGTATAAACTGAGATAAGGACAACCTCCATAAAATTTCTGAAAATATTAATTAGCAAGGTAATGAGAAACAAGTTTTTGCCTTCTTCCAATATTAGGATTCCAGATTTCTCTAAATCAATACCATAAAACTTGTCCTAATAAATCACAGTTTCTCTTCTGGATTAAAAAAAAAATCCAGTTTAGATGCAGAGATTCCAAAAATACAACTGGGTTATACAAGCCTAGTCTGCCTTCCCCCTTGGTACAGTATAGGACTTCACTTTTAATAAGGTTAACCCTACTTACACCATACAGAAAAAAAGAAAACAATTCCTATAGTATTTTCCCTTTCTTTGGGAAAAGGATAAACACTACCTATTTAACCCCCTCTTGGCAAGAATAACAGAGATCAGTATATAAACTTTCCTTTGGAAATATAAAAAAGAAAAATATTTCCATATATTCAATAAGGTCTTAACCCTACTTAAAAATTCATCCAATTGTTCATAATAAACAGTAGAATTGCCAAAGGCAATGCCTCATATTTTTACAATCTTATTTAGAAAAATAATACTTTGAAAATGGGAAGCAATCCCAAATCCCTTACATTTTCAACATTACAGTATGTAGTTTCTGTTGTAAAAAAAAACGGTTCTATATCAGTTTTAGATCAGGGTTTTTTTTATTGTACAGTAGTTATCAGACATTAGACAGGCTAAAAAATAAAATAAGCTTAGAAATGGTGTTTCATTTATGCATACATTTTAGGAAAGCAGAAACAAAGAATCTTTCACTGAATGTTGACCTCGCTGGCCAAGCATGGAAGACTGTTTACTAAAGAGGAAAAGATAAGCATAAAGTGTGCAAACAGAATGTTCTTTTCTCAAGGAAAAGATCAGCTACAGAATGTTCCTTAATGAAGCACATACAAAGCCTGAGAATGAAGGTTAGGAGTGTGGATATAGTGAATAGAGGAAAATTACCGAAAAAAAGGTTATAATATGTTGTGTTCAGGATAGGAGGGCAGTTAAAGTCAGTAAGTTCGTTCGACCTGCTACTTCAAAGAAGATGTCTAACACTCGAGCATGAGTACAGAAAACAGGTCATCTAGAGGCTATGTCAGTTTACGTTGTTCAAGACAATCAGAATGATGTACAGCAACTTGAATTGTTTATCAGAACTGTTAATGGAGACAGTATTTTGGATATTGTGAACATTTAATAAAACCTTATTAAATGAACTGTAGTGTTTGGAGGAATTCTTGCTGAACAGTGCACAAGACTTGGTTCATAAGGGAGAGACTGAAACCTATTGAAGCACGAGCTTGGGTAATTAAGGCATTCGTTTCTCAGTCTCATGGTATACAGTGTTTCCAGCTAATTAAGGTACAGTACTGCATTTTCACATCTTACAATCAGCAATATTACACACCACTATTTAAGTTATCTGCTTAAGACAAGTATGCAGGAATCAAATCAGAATTAGCAAGAATACATGACTTATATTTGTGAAGTAATACATTTTCACATAGTACAGCATTTATAACTAAGCTAAATAGCAAACCAGTCAGCAGACAGCCCTGTATTACAATTTTTTGAATAAGAATTAATTTCCCTAAATTCCCATTAATCAAAGGCCTAGTCCATGAATTGGTGTAAATATCCTGCAAAACTAATATGATTTTATTAGTAGCATTATACATTTTTAGGATTTCATGTAAGCTGCCTGAGTAACAGTATCATAAGCTTTGAAAATGTCACAAGACCAGAAGTAACTCACATCCAGTTTGAATTGCATCAACAATTTCCCATAAAAGGATCAATAAGTCTTTAATATATTTCATAATATCTGAAAAATCCCATTATAGAATAATTTGATGATAACTTTAAATAACACTTGATGCACACTGTTACAAAATATTTTGTAATCAGTAATACTGAGTGTCAGAGGTCTCCATTTAGCTAAATTTAATCTATTCCCTTTCTTATATATGCATTTTAAAATGCCATCACAAACAGCAGAATGTTGAATACCATTAATAAACCAGTTAGTTAAAATATGCACTTTTTATTTTTTTTCTGAAATAATGGCATGTTGTATTTTCTTCTGCACTTTTTAAGATTTGTTTAATTTACTCAAGGATATAGGCCGTTCCAGAAACTCATTATCATATTTAATTAGTTGTGGTACTTTCCATACTTTTATGTGGGTTTTTTTATCATAAATATCACAAACATAATTTTCAACATATTTCATAGTAGTGTCTTGAGTAGTAAAAAGCCTGCCATCAGAGACTTGTAAGGCTTCCATATAATTTGACTCATATTTTGTCATTTTCCATGGAAAAGGAGAAGCTTCTGGCTTTGAACCGTGAATAACTTATTTTTCTTTACATTACAAAGAAAAAGAAGTTATGTTTTACCATAACATTCCATCTGTATTGTTGATCCTCGTTCAGTCATTACGCTTGGGCTATCGGTTACAACCTCAGAACTCAGCCGGCCATCTTCCAAGCTCACAACAGCCATAAACTCTCAAGCTAAACTCTTACCCACAATTCCCCTCTCCGTTGCCTCAGATTGAGTTTGCAAGTCAAAGGAAGTAGAGGCTATCTCTGGTCAAAGGACCTAACAAAAATGGATGATGAGATCCACTATAAGCCTCAGGAGGGGGAAGGAGGGTCATAATGACTGAACGAGGATCAACAATACAGATGGAACGTTATGGTAAGACATAACTTCTTTATCTGATATTGTTAATCCTCATTCATTCCTTATGCCTGGGACAGAGTCCCCAGCTACCTTTATTCTTGGGAGGCTCTCATGGAAGGACATTCCTGAGCACCACTGAACCAAAGGACGCTCTTCCTCTGGAGGCCAAATCCAATTTGTAATGACTGATGAAGGTATGGGGGTCTAGCCCAAGTTGCAGCTGCACAAATGTCAGGTAAAGAAGCTCTAGCATGAAAGGCAGCAGAAGTTGCGACCGACCTAGTGGAATGAGCCCTAACGGCTGTAGTCAGAGGGATATTGTGAGTTTTGTAAATAAATGTTACACAGTCTTTTAACCATTTAGCCAATGTGACCTTAGAAACAGCACATCCAAGTCTAGGACCAGAATAAGACAGGAATAGTTGATCTGATTTGCGAGAAGCCTTAGTTCTCTCCAGATAGAAGCAAAGTTGCCTGTGAATGTCAAGGATATGTAGACAATACTCTCCTCTGTTAGAATGATTGGGAAAGAAAACTGGCAATTCAATGGATTGGTTAATGGGCATTTCAGAAATCACTTTTGGCAGGAAGGAAGTATTAGTTCTCAGTGACACTCTATGAAAGATTAAGTAATGTTGTTTGATGCATAGAGCTTGAAGTTCAGACATACATCTGGCTGAAGTAATGGCGACCAAGAAAAAGTTTTCCAAGAAAAGAACTTAAGCCGCAGTCAATGCTCGCAGGACTAGAGACAGATCCCATGGCTGGCTAGGCTCTCTAAAAGGGGGTTTCAAATGATTTACACCTTTTAGAAAAGTCTTGCATAATTTGTGTGACGTAAGAGAAGAGTCATGGACACCATTGTGAAAATTAGATATCGCGGCCAAATGAACTCGAATGGTAGAAGCAGATAGGCCAGATTGGAATAAACTGGACAGGTACTCCAGTACTACCGGCACTGGTGCTGAAAAAGTGAAAAAGGGTCTATCTCTTTTTCCTTCAGCCAAATGGTAAACCATCTTCCATATGAGTTTCCCCCTCTGCCTCTAGGGGAAAACTCAGCTCGTGTGCCACGGAAAGAACCCTGAGACTTTTTGTGCCACATCTTCCCACTCTTATGGTTTCTGGAGAAATCTCATTGAGGGGAAGAATAGCGAACACCCATGGCAGAAAGGATCTTACCGTCCTGTTCACACCTAGCCAGTGTGTCTTTAACCTTGGGTCCAAATAGCGAAGAGGCTTCAATGGGAGCATTCAGAAAGGAAGCCTTGAAAGGTTCTGTTAAATCACACAAGCACATCCAGGCATGCCGTCTCATGACTATGCCTGCACCCCCTGCTCTAGCTGCTCCTTCTGATGCATGAGAATTCAGACACATGGAGGAGTTAGAAATCAATTCAAGGGTGGCTAACTGTGAGGCCACTTTGTCCCAGACCTCATCAGACACAGCTCCGGCCAAGGTTTCAGAGAGCTCAGAAATTAAGTCTCTTTGAAGCTTGGTAAAATGTGCCATATAATTCAGGGACCTGACTACAAAGGTCGCTGATGCAAAGGTAAGCTTCCCTAATCTGTCCAGTGCCCGGGACTCTTTGTTGGGTGGGTGGACAGTCTGGCTTTCTTCTTGCCAGATCCTTCTTTGTTGCGGCTGCCACCACCAAGGCATCTACAGGAAGACCTTTGGACCAGTGAGGCTCACTATCTGGAGGGGACAGGATTTTATCTGGCCGGTAGGGAATGGCATCAGGAGCCTTCCAAGCATGCTGCACAATGAGCTGGACAAGGTCGTCGGTAGGTGGAGTAACCCAAGAGGTAGGGGGCCGGGCATGAAAGGCCTGCAGAAACACAGACTCTTTAGAGGTCTGGTTAGAGGGCTGCCAATCACCTCTCTGCTTAAGTATTTTGAAGATATCTCCAAAGGATACCTCAGAGGGTGACCGAGGGGACCCTTTCCCATCATCAAAGTCTGTGTCTTCCATGAGGGTCTCTTCTGGGGAGTCCACATGCTTCTTCTTACTTGAACTCTTGTGATGAACTTCCTCAGGGGGGGAATCTGGAGAAGACAGTGCAAGGGGAGCCTATAGTGGGAGTATGTCCTGAGACCCTTGTACCCGGTGTCCGCCAGAGGTGTCTTGTGTAAACTGCAGTCCAGAGGAGGATGGGGGCACTGACAGCAAAGGATCACCAACAGACATGAGAGCCTTCTCCATGAGTTGAAAGGCTGGTCCACCCGAGGAGGTCACACCCCGCTCAAGTAAATCAGCCCGTCGACTTGGAGTCCCTGGATGGCTGTGAAAAACAGGAGTACGTACGTCACAGCTAGCATCCAGAGCAGTGACTGGAGTGACAAGTCTCTCCTGCCACAAAGGCAACTGTGACTCTTTAGAGAGGTCCATGAAAGGAGCTGAAGTGAGGGAAGTCTGTGCTACAGCAGGGGGCTTCAAAGGCAATGAAGGAGGAGAATAAATAGGGGTCCTTGGAGAAGGGTGATCACCTCCAAAGGAAGAGTAATTCCTGGAGGGTTGGATACCTCTGGCCAAAAGCAATTGATCCACAAGGTGCACCACATCATGCTCCAAGAGGCTTCTAGTGGATCTCACCGACATAGCTGAAGGGGAGTCAAGTCTATTCAAGGATGCAGGAAACTTGGTGTCTTTAGACAATGCTAAAATAGGCGTCTGCACTGAAAACAACAGAGCCATAAGGGCTTGTACTACTGGTGTCTGCACCGAGGAGATCATCTGTGCCGAAGGCAAAGACTGCACCAACGAAGTCAGTGCCGAAGTGGTAGTTGGCACTATGGTAGGTGCCAATGCGGAAAATTAGGTAATTGGTATGGAGAGAATAGTCGGTGCAGAGAAAATAGCTAGAGTCAAAGTAGAAGCTGGCGTAGGAACAGTCATCAATGCCGGAAAGGTCTGCATCGAGGAAAAGGTCGGTGCCGATAAGGAAGTCTAAACCGAGGGGCCCCTCAGTATCGATGAGGTATAGGGCACAAAACCTGGTGCCGAAGGCTTCGGTGCCGAAGATCTAGGCATTGAAAGCCTCGGGGCCAAGGAAGTCAAATCCAAACTGGAAAGTTTGGCCTTCTTAGGTCTTGGTTCCTGGTTGTCCCAAGCAGGAGATGATGGGAGAGACTTGGCCTTCTTGTGTTCATCTCTTTTCTTATGGGAACTAGGAGGGGTTGAAGCCTCCGCCCCAGAAATAGCCTCTGAAAAGGAAGATTTAAGTAGTCCCTTTAAAATCAGCTTATTTTTCCTTTCCACCAAAGTCCTGTTAGAGAAATTAGCACAAATCCCGCAAGGCAGGTCAACAGTCAAGTGAGGCACACCCAAACAGTAAACACATTACGCATGTGCATCCGACATGGGCAGTTTATGCCCACAATCCACACATCTTTTAAATCCCGGACTACCTTTTTTCTCTGCCATGACAGGATGAAGAAAGAAAAGGAAGGAGGAAGGTACCAACAATGGTACGAGAAATACCCAAAGGTAAAACAGGAAAGAATTTACCAACGATGATAAAGGAGTTACCCATGGTAGAAGAAAGAAGGGCTAGAAAAGAAAACCAAAAAAGAGTTTCTAGATATGATAGGGTAAGGGATAACTATTCAACAAATTTAGAACAGAGAATAACTGCAATACGATAAAGTATTATCAAAGAGATTTACTTAGCTCAAGAGAAGTGGCTTGACACGACTGAATGGCGACACGGCAAATGAAATCTGAGGTAACAGGGAGAGGGGAACTGTGGGTAAGAGTTTAGCTCAAGAGTTTGTGGCTGTCGTGAGCTTGGAAGATGGCTGGCTTGGTTCTGAGGTCGGACCCGATAACCCAGGCATAAGGAATGAATGAGAATTAACAATATCAGATCAATTTTTTTCTTCAAACATGCCTTGAAACTTTTTTTTAAAAACTGTATAGCATGTACACTTACATTGTATAGCAGAGTCATAACCCCATATGAAATTACCCTAAAGCTTTATATAATGAGTCCGCATATCTTTCTCCAATACAGAATATATAGTTTTATATTTTGCTTATAAAGAAGCCACCAGTCAGTCAGAGATGGGCATAAATCTGCCAAAGACAAATGTTGTTGCAAAAGTTCTACAAGCTCTCACTTCCAGTGAGATGTAGCTGAGATTTTCCCTGTCAATTTTTTTATTCTTTTACCAAAATAGATCTTGTTTGTTAAATTCTCCAAGGCTAACAAATAATGTTTTAGGGCCAAGTATCTGTATAAGCAAAGTTCTATGTCTCAGTAGCAAAAGATCCCCTCACAAATGTGTGTCCTAAACAAGGCCCTAGTTTAAGTTTCCTCTCTGTAAAATCTCCCAAAACATTTAACATCATTATTAAAATTTTTAGCATTTTTCCATAAGTGACAGTTAAATTGCAAACAATGATAATAGGTAAAAAGAGTAGAACATATGCCTGCAAGGAACTTAATACATTATCATGCTTTTTTGCAACAATAGGGGCATGTATAGAAATAGGATGAAATACACCAAAAGAATAGCAAAGGTCACAGAAAACAAAACATACCAGAAAGGAGACTGTGACATCTAATAATTTCAAATGCTTTATATAATATTGTGGTGCCACAATATAGGTCTTTCCCAAACGACCAGTAAACATCATCACCCCAACAAATGATACTTGTCAGTGTTATATTTCAGTTAATAATCTAACAACAAGCAAACAAATTATATCTGTAAGAAGAGGTTTACATTTTTTCTAAGACTACACGATAGCTGTATTCATTTATAAGGCTGTTAACAGTGAGACAACATACTTGTATATAATCCCTTTCCCTTTTTAGCAATGTGTTTTGCCCTACATTTTAACTTGCATTTTTCTAACCCTTTCCCCAGTAGTATTAAGAGTATCGACATTACCATCACTGGCATGCTTTCAGTATAGTCACTGTTGCTAGTATCCCTTTTTGTTTTCATCATCAGTAGCCACAACACTATGAGTAAGACTGCTCAGCAATATCATATTCACAGCTGTTTCATTTACAACTTCCTTCACAGATGAAGGAATCTAAGGTGGTATAGAAGCAGTAGTGGGCAAGTTTGATTTATCAAGGTCTTGAACCTCAAGACAATTGAACCAAAAATTATCTATTCTGTTACATTTCCTACAAAACTTAGCACAATTCTAGGAAGTATGGTCTACTTCCCTGCATTAACAGCATTTCTTTTTAGCACAGTTTTAAACTAAACGATCAGGAGAGCCACAACAAAATACATGTTTTAGGTTGTCCTGTATAATGCACATTAAACCATACATATAAACAACACAAGCAATGTGAATAAAGTTGTAATGCGACTCATTATTCACATGCACCAGCAGAAATGTATTTTTAAGCGATTGTACTTATGTACTGTACTTCTTACTTTAATTTTTTAAAAAAAAAATATAGTGTATTAGGAAGAAGGTGTGTCTAAAAAAATGCTGGGATATTTTGGGGTTTTTTTTTTAAATTTTTTTGGGTTTTTTTTTGGTATAGGTGCTAGTGTGTGAAAGAAAGCACGCTAAGTACATATACATATTATAGCTGAACTTTGAAGGTGCTTTTTCTTCGGCCTGTCCCCGGAGAAGGTCGCATGGATGGGATTTTTACCGATTGGCTTGTCTGTCGTTGGTGTGTGATCGGATCGAGTTATGAAGGATTTGGGGGATCGTTTTCCTTTTTTTGATGTATCGTTGAAGTGTTCAGAATGGGAAATTCTTCAGTTGTTGTTATTATATTGATAGTGTGAGTAGATAGAAGAGAAGGATTGTTCACTCACTGGTTTTTGTTTTTTTTTGTTTGACAGCTTGGAGTAGTTGTTTGGTTAATTGGTGGTGGTGGTTGGTATTTTTTTTTTTTTTTGTGTGGGAAAGTTGTGTGCGATGGCTTTTAGTAGTTCTTCAAAGCAGTATTTGGTCAAACAATGGCTCCCTACATATTTGTTTCCATAGTATAATTTCATTTCATGTCCTGAACTGCATTCCTTTAAACTGTGTATAATTCCATACTGTTGAAATCAGTATAATTTCATTTCATGTCCTGAACTGCATTCCTTTAAACTGTGTATAATTCCATACTGTTGAAATAACTGAATTGCCACAAAACTAAGATTAAGCAATCAACAACTTAGATTAATAACTATAATATGTCTTTTTTGACTACTTTTTTTTTTTTTTTTTGAGAAAAGAAATGGAGCAGCAGATGCAGAGCTGGACATGATGAGAATAGAATAAAAAAAAGGGTCAAGCTATTTTCAAATGTTCTCAGAAATGTTTCTATTAATGTTTATTTTTTAAACCTTAAAATCAGAATAACAAAGAGAAGAATGTCTTAACTTAAGCTTGAATATAAGCTGTATAAAACTGTAGTACAACATGATGTTTTGGCTTGAATATTCATGCCAACAAAGGTATAATTAGCCCACGGGAGACAGTTTTTTTAAGTCCTATTTCAGAAGAAAAGTCTCAGCAAGTGGAAACCTTTCAAAAAGTTAAATCACAGAAAGGTTCCTTTCTTACATGAATAAAGTCTGTAATGTCTTTACCAGAGAAGCCTAAAAGAGATATAAGAATGCCCTAAACATCACACCGATCAATTTGCTGACTTGAAATTGATGAAATTCATACAATAGGTAATCTTCTAGTCTAACAAAGAAACTTTGTGGTAGCTGAAGCAGTCTTCTGAACCAAGTTTGCATATGTTGTTGTTTTCCTTTGGTAGATTACAAACAGCACTTGTTCCATAGATCTCAGGGGAACAGAGTGTGAGCATGTTCCTTGCTTTTTAACCTCTGACTCTGATTGCATAATTTCCTGTTTACCTTCCAAATTACAGCAATCCATTATAGCTCTCCAAGAAGCAGCGGTAACTGTGCTAGGTTCATTTTCAGCAATCAATGTCAGCCTGCCTTTTTTTTAATCTGATAAACCACCATCTTCCAAAACAGATATTAGAATGCCATCTCTCTCAGGAACACTCATCTCCTTCTCCATCTCTTCCTAGCAGGGTTGCCAGACGTCCCTATTTGGGCGGGACTGTCCCGGGATCAGCAGCCTGATCCCGAGTCCCGCACTGCTGGTTTAAATCCTGGGCAGCCTTCGCTAAAGATGGAGCTTCTTGTGTTTAATGCAGAACATCGCAGTTCCGCATTAAACAGAAGTAGTTCCGTGTTTAGCAATTTTTGATTGGCCCGTATACCGGTATACGGGCCAATCAAAAAAATCGCAAAACAGAGCTACTTCTGTTTAATGCGGAACTGCAATGTTCCGCATTAAAAGGAAGTAGCTCCGTGTTTAGCGATTTTTGATTGGCCCGTATACTGGTATACGGGCCAATCAAAAAATCACACAACAGAGCTACTTCTGTTTAATGCGGAATTGCGATGTTTCGCATTAAACAGAAGTAGCTCCGTGTTTATTTATTTTTGATTGGCCCGGGCCAATCAAAAAAAAAAAATAAACACAGAGCTACTTTTGTGTGTGGAAGACCTTTTTTTTTTTTTTAGTCTTCACTTGCTGTGAAAGACTTTTTTTTTGTCCCTACCTGGCCGGTCAGAAATCTGGCAACCCTGCTTCCTAGTGTGCAATGCAACTACCCCAAGGTCTGCCATAGTAAAAGAAAGGAGAAGGGGTCCTTATTTAATACAACATTAAAAATTATTTATATATTTATGAAATGTACATATTTGCAGACACATATATACACATTTCTATTTCTTACTATTTATTATTTTTCTTATAACAGTCTCATTATTACTCTTCTATAATTGACCTCCACTCCTACTTCTACAGCCATAATCTGATTTTTCACAGTATATCTGCCAAAATCCCTTTCCCAGTAAACAAAATTTCATTTAATCTTTTGTTCCAAATACCCCATATTACATAAAATAAATTCCCATCTATCTTTCACATATATAGGTTCATAGGTTCATAGGTTGGTACTAGGCTATTGGCCCTAGGGCCTATACAAGCTTAGCCATACAATTCCCTGGCTATTTCTTCCCAGAATATTTACTTCCCTGGTCCCCTGTCTAGCAGGGTGACTGACGTGATTCCTGGAGTGAATTTCCTATCTCCCATCCAGTCATCAAGTTTCCTTTTGAAGAGGGCCAAAGAGGCGCTCAGCTTGACATGTATGGGCAGTCTATTCCAGAGTCTGGGGAGTCTCTGGGTCAGGAACGTATCCCTCCAGCATGTTTTGTACATTGTGATTACCAGGTTTAGATCCCTGGAGCGTGTGGCTCTGAGGGATTGGGATTCCTTTAAGTGTAGCATATCCAGCAGCTCTGGGTTTGACATGGCCTTGTATGTTAAGCAGAGATCGCCTCTGAGTAGGCGATATGGGACAGAGTATAGCTGGAGTTTTTTTAGACGGTCAGCATAGGGCATCTGCTTTAGGCTTGTGATTCTTTTAGTGAGGTATTTCTGTGGCCTTTCCAGTTGTTGCAGAAGTCTTGTGAAGTACATACTAAATGGGGCATTGTACTCTATAATGGGTCTAATGAGGGACAGGTACAGTGGGACAATGACCTCCTTTTTTCTTAGTGATAAGGTGTGCCACATAGAAGGATTTCCTGACTGTTGTGGTGATGTGGTTATCGAAGGTGAGACCACTGTCCACCTGTGTCCCTAAGTCCCTTATCACACTTTTGGTGTTTAGTGTACTGCCACTTATGTGGTAATTCATGGGTACATGGTTTTTCCCAAAGGGGATAACTATACATTTCTTGGCATTGAGCTTGAGCCCATGGCTCTGGCACCAAGCATCTGTTTCTGTAAGGCCCTTTTGTAGAATATCCACATCATTTGGGGATTCAATAATGGCTCCCAGTTTGCAGTCATCTGCAAACTTTGTTAGCCAGAGTCCCTTAGTGCTGGCCTGTACTTCAGAGAAGTAGATGCCAAATAAGAGCGGTCCCAGGACTGAACCCTGAGGTACTCCACTTGTCACTTGTCTGGAGCTGAATTTTGAGTCGGCTACTTTTACAGTGAAGGTTCTGTCAGTAAGTCAGTTGGCAACCCATCGAGTGATGTAGGGATTAATACCCAGATTTGTAAGTTTATCTATGATTCCAGAGGGGGGGATGGTGTCAAAAGCCTTGGCAAGGTCCAGATAGGCTCTGTGGACCATCTTGCCCTCATCCACGGCTCTGGAGACCGATTCGAAGAAATCAATCAGGTTGAGGAGACAAGATCAGCCCTTTACGAAACCAAACTGGGTGGGGTCCAATGGCTGAAGATTGCCAATGTCTTTGTTCATAAGTTCCATGATAATGCATTCCATGGCTTTGCAGATCAGGCTCGTCAGACTGATGGGATGATAGTTCCCGGGATCCAAGGCGGATCTCCCCCTTGTGGAGTGGGATAACTGTAGCTGTGCACCACTCATTGGGCATGAAGCCTGAGGTAAGGCTATGATTAAACATGACACTTAGGTTAGGTGCCAGTTCATTTTGTAGTTCGTGTAGTACACAGCCCGGGATGTCATCTGGTCCTATGGATGCTGTATTCTTAGCTTTGGAGAGTGCGTTTTTTACATGTGTGGCCGTGATTACCGGAATTTGGCAATCTTTTGGTATTGAGATGGGCCCTTTAGGGGGTGAGAGGGGGGTGAAGTTGGCACTGAATCGATCTGTCAGGATATTGGCAATATCCTTGGGATCAATATATTTAATGCCATTCTGTTGTAGCTCAGAGCAGATCTGAGCATTGCTATTTAGATTCTTGACATAACTATATAATGCCTTGTGGTTGTCCTTGGAATCTTTGGCAATTTTATTTTCGTAACTAGCTTTGGAGAATTTTATGAAGGATCTCAGCTTCTTATTGAGGCTGGTAAGGGAGTATTTTGCATCCTGGGAGTTTCCTCTTTTCTGCAATATTCTTTCTTATTATTCCTATAACATCAATACACAGCCATATTAATCTCTATATTGTTTATGTCATTAATATTCTCAAAAAATTTCTTCAGACAACTTTTTCCAGAGTTTCACCATTTTTTAAGTTTCAAAACTACGTGCTCTCTTTTCTTTTCCTCCAAACAAAATAAACATGGCATATTCCCCCTTTACTGGTAACTTATTTATAGCCAGGCTCCATAGGAAATACCGACACTCTAATATGTTGGTACACCACCTTTTCCTTTCTTTGATGCTTTAATAATTTCTTCTGGTAAATTTCCCCATGCTTATACACAATAATATTATTTAATCACATTATTATACCACATCCTTCTATCGTTCTCTATATCATCAATTTTTATTTTTCATGTTAGTGTTTTATCTTGATAATTTTTAATTTCTTCACATATTCTTTTTCTGTTTTTCTTATTCTCATAATCTACTGATTTTTGTACTTATATTTAAATATTCTCACCTACCATAACTTTTACATCCTCCCTTTTACTTACATCATCCACGATTTCTCTCACAACCAGTGACAATTCTTGACATCCCTTCCCTTTTATACCATATATATTTTGTTCTATAATATCCCACATGCTTCCTTCCTTCCATTCTCATCTGTATTATTCCCTTTAAAATGTTATAACCCCTGTTATTTAGCATGATGGCTCTCCATTTTTTATTTCATTCTTCTCATCTTCCTTCCATATAAATTTTAATATCTCATTCAGTAACTCTTCATAACAAAACCTTCCTTCAACTATTCATTCAGTACATTTACAAAATACTCTCCTTGCCAGTCCATTAATTTCCTGTACTTTCCATACAGTATATCATCTGAGCCTGATAGTGAATCAACATTTTCTTTAAGTACTTCATCCAATTTACTGACTAATTTATTTTTCAGATTCTTTCTTAACTCATTTTGGAAATGTCGTTACTTTCCATTTTTTTCTCTCTCTCATTTATTTTCCAGCCTTATGCTCATACAGCTTTCCACTTCTTTGTACTATGACACATAATTTGCGCTTGTGTTCTTTTTACCTCTCCTTTCACATTTTTCATTTCTCTCATTATACTAATATCCTCCTTCACCATTTTACCCAAATATGCAGAGCCCTTTTTCCCTGTTCCTTGTAAATAATATATTTGCCTAAACAGTAATGCCTTATTTTTTCTCAATTTATTTTATTTGTTTTTTCCATATCATGCTACTCTCGTGTATTATTCTCTAAATTCTCTAATGCATTTTTATGAATGTTCCCATGCTTCACATTCTCCTCCTTTCTTATATCATCTTACCACTGGAAAAAATATATATTTTTTTATACTTCTTTTTAAATTCAATCCACCACTCAGATCAATTTTATAGAAGTCCTTCATGGTTATATGATCCTTCCATAACTGCAATACTTCCTACTCTCACATTTTCACCCATCATTTTTAATTTATTCTTTTTATTATCTTCCCTATTTTAATATACTCTCTTTCATTCATCTAAATGGTCTAAAAACATGTCACAACTGTATCACCAGCTGCTTTTCCTAAGCCTTCCAGTAATACAAAATATTCAATTTCAGATCAAATTTACCACATTTTTCACTTCCTATATTTTTTATATCTTGCCCTTTCCTTTGACATCATCCCCTTAAATCATAATTAAGGTCCTCTGCAATTATAATTTCCATGTTAACCACCACATGGTCTAATATTTGATGAAACAGAGTCTCTCTACCTCGCATACACAACAGTTAACATTCCCATCCCTACCAATGTTACATCTAGTATTTTCACTGTTTACAAACATCACAACCACTCCAGAACAACTTTTAGTTTCCAAGTTCCATATTTTATTTCCACCCCAAAATTTTTCTTCATTTGTCAGGAGCTTACATGCTCTAACATAATGACTTATGCACTACATTTAGCACACCACTCCAGTATCCCCATCCATCTTACAGTATTAAGAATACTGTTCACATTTACTGAAGTACTCTAAAATTGTTGCTTTTCCTTCTTTTTAACTTTAGGAGAAATATTTTAAAATTTTCATTTTCTTAGTTTTACTCTTCTCCTATTTAGTAATTTTTCTTGGGTTTTATGTACAAATAATCCTTGATTCTTAAAATTAGATTTCTTTACTGGCTAGAACTTCAAAGAATTTCTTAGTGTCAATCCCTTCACCTAACCTATCTTCCTCCATATTTATTTCTTCTTCTACAGTTTCTTCTTCACATAGTTTACCCTCTCCCTCAACCTGTTGTTGTTCATCCTCATGTATGTTGCTTTCCCCTTCTCTTTCATTTACTGTTTGCTCTTGACATTCCATCCAAAAGTTTCCCTTTTTTTACACAACCTGCATTCAGCAGCCACACATCTTCTTGCTGTATGTCCTTTGTTCCCCACAGTAGTTGCATTGTATCTTGTCACATTCATTAATTAAATGAGAAAAGCCCCCGCCCACAAAAAATAAAACATTATTTAAGCTTGCCGGCATATCTTAATGTCTTTCTATGACCAGCTACAAAAATAACATTTGGCAAGTGGTAAACCTTGTTTTTTTCTTTTCATATTTCAAACCCGCTTCCAACCTCCAACCTCCATTCCATAAGTGTCTCTCATCTCTAAGTTTCACAATGTTATCAATATTTCACAAAAATCCTGCATGCATATTAAATACCTTATTCTTCAAGTTCTTTAGTTCTTAACTGCAGAGTAACATTTTTTTAACATTTAAGTAACTACCAAAATAATAATAATAATAATAATAATAATTGTTCCATGGATAAATGTCCTTGGTTTTATTACACACATCCAGAAATTTCATCAGTCCCTCAGTTTCAAATGTTAAGTCACAAAACGTTTCTGTCACTATATGTATAAAAGACCTAATTTCTTGAGCTTTAAATTCCAGAATAGTTACCAAATTGTCTCATACATACTATCTGTCTAGTGCAGTGTCATGTTTTCTTTTTATTCTCAGAGTCGGACTCTTATTTTTAAGAGCTGCTGCACCCCTTTTTGCCAGCTGTCACTGCTGCATAAGTTTTAACTGCTGCATTCTCTGCTAACACATCTCCTGCTTCCTTCTTCATATTACTATCCTGATTTCTGAAAATGTAATCTACCGTCTCACCCCATGAAACAGCAGAACTGTCACCTGGATCATCCTGCTCGATTATTTTCAGCAGGACATCATCCGTAAGCCCGCCTAATGCCAGTTCTGTAATCTGCTCCACTCCAAGGGACTCGCTTACTTCCTTCTCCTTTAAGAACAGCGACTACTGCTCATTTGTAACATCCACCACTCAGGAATCTTTATCTGCATTCCGATATTCCATATTGAACAAATATTTCTCCAAATTCTCATTTTCTACCTCCAAGCTCTCCGTAGCTTTTCTCTCCTCCTCCTCCTCCTTCATGCTGCTGCTGCTTCCCTTAGGTCTCTTCCTGAATTCTGTAGGAGCCCCCAGATGCCATCCAGCAGCTCCAAAAGAGTAGGGAAATTCCTCTCTACCCTGGCCAAATTAGCCCTTGTAGTATAAATACCACCTCAGATCTCCCCCCGAAAAGAAGCCACTAGCCTAGAGGGATTAACCCAGTCAACAACAGATAAGTAAATAAATACTTTGCACAAACAGATGAAATGAGGAATATGTTATGTCACGTGATGCTCGCTAAGACAGTAGGAAAAAGCCTAATGTCTTGTCTCATGTGTAGCAGTTTTTTTCCACATGGTATGGAGTATGAAGCCTTCATGTCCTCTGGGCTCATTTCAGTTATAAAATCATAATGAATTTATTACTTTATATATCACTCAAAGAAACCTTGCACATTGTTGTGAACTAAATGTAAAGACATTTGCAGTATTAGGTGCTGTGAAATATAATGTAAAAATCTGAAAGCCAACAGCATGGGATTTATCTTAAATACATTGGATGTATCACTGTGCTCTTAAAACATCATAAACACTTGTTTTAGCTCCTTTTGCACACATCCTGGCCTAGAAGACTATGTCACTTGTCTTAGAATAACTTGCTTTGACTGTCCAAAAGTCAAATAAATTAGCCACAGGCTAAAACAGTGGTGACTATTTTTTCACATTCTGGTCCTCTGTACCATTCCCCCCAACACACACTTATTCTCTCTCCACTAACAAATCAGAATAATGATTAATCATAATCACATGACAATATGTTTACAGTGGCCAGTCACTTTCATAAATGGCTCTCTCCTTGTACTCAATGTCAGATAACTCATTTGTGATTTTATCAAAGTAGGATACTCATATGTAATATTTTAACTCGTGTTCGGTTGCTAATTGCATTATACATGATGCAAGTATGATTTTAGCTTGACATCATTAATGCATTATTTGTCTGAGACTGACGTACCTTGAAAAAAGGAGCAAGTTATGTTTATTTTTTTATGTAATTATTGCTCTTCCTCAGAGCTGCAATGACCTTGGAGTGAGAATAATAAAGTACAATTTACTGGAATTTATGTGGGCTATGTATTTGCAATACAACCTTATCAGTAGTGATTAAAGCTTAAGTAGAAGTTACATTTATACCCCCACACACACACACACACACACACACACACACACACATACATGCACACTCACTTGTTTACAGAATGTTGGGTAAATGGTGGCTGTTCAACACCAACTCCCTCCTAATCAAGCTTTAAGGTATGCTGCCACCAGTTAGTCAAAACTAACAAAACAAGAACACACACAACTGTTCACACTTAAATAAGCCAGCACTTAAATATCTGAATGTTAGCAACAGATTAAGTAGCATCAGTTTGCAAATCAAAACCAAGAAAATCTAAAAGAACTACTGCTCAGTGCTAGGAGTCTAAACTTAAGACTCCACTCCCTAGAAGCTCTCTTTACCCTAGAGAATGGTGACATTTGTGCGGTCACTGAGACATGTTTCAAAGCTGCAGAGAGCACACCAACTGTGCAAGGTTATAATGCCCTCCACACATTTACACCTGCTATGACAAAGACAGGGACTAATGGTGGAGGTGTCTCGATTTACATCAAAAATAAATGCACCTCATGGCTGGTCAAACAGGGCAATGCACTTGAGCTACTCCATGTTCAAATCAGTATAGTCAAATCCAATACCACTTCCTGGCAAGATATAGGTCCCCTCTATGACCCAGGAAACCCATATCATGTATTTAAACTTATTGGAAACACTCACCATCCAACCCAATACCATATTTGTGTGTGACTTTAATTACCCCACCATTAACCAGGAATCCTATACGACACCAAACATACAGGCATAGAGATTCCTGGATTTTGTAAACATAAACTCCCTGGACCAGATTATCAGTGAACCAACCAGGGTGCAAAAACACTGGATCTGGCCCTCACTAATATGGGAGAGTGCTGCACACCTCTAGTGTAATGTCTTCCCTGATAAGGCCAGACCACAAAACGGTCTCCTTTGAAGTAAAAATAAAACATGGGCCCTCAGCTAACCCTGAAATATTCAGGAACTACTCTAAGGCTAATTTCCTGCTATTAAGTGATAACCTGGCAAAAGTTCAAGCCCCCATAAACCCTGAGAACACTGCTGCCTATGCAGAACTGTTCACAGAAACTCTATACAAGCATGTTAATAGCCGCATAGAGACAGCTGTACCCACCAGGAAAAAGTACAGAACTAACTCAAAAAACAAGGCACATTGGTGGAATCACAAAATCAATAGGCTGTATAACAGAAGGAAGAAAATCATGTCAAAAAGTGGGAGGTGCAGCACCTACCATAAAATTAAACAAACATCTCAGAGGACAAAGTCTATCAAAGCTAAATTTGAGGTAAATTTGGCCTCTCAGGCCAAGGACAACCACAAGGCATTCTTTAGCTATGTCCACAACTTTAAATGCAATAGACAATTGTGTGCAGAGCTCATTGTAAATGGAGCCACCTATACTGAGCCAGAAGATATAGCAAACCTATCGGCCAACAAATTCAGCTCCAACTTTCTCCCTCTTTCCCCCTCAACCTTCCCTCAGGAAATATCATCAAATATAACTTCTCCTGCCATCACCAGGGAACAGGTCCTTAATGCTCTCGCTAAACCCAGAAACACTGCATCAACGGGCACAGACAATATCCCAGGATGCATTCTAAATAGCATGAAAAGTGACCTATCAGGACCTCTGGAATTGCTATTCAACTGTAGCCTCCAAACATACTTCATGCCTCATGAATGGAGAACAGCAACAGTCATCCCTCTGCACAAAGGTGGGCCATCTATAGACCCTGAAAACTACAGACCCATAAGTCTCACTAGTCTTATAAGTAAAGCCATGGAAAGAATTATCATGGAAATTATCAATAATGATATACAGTAGTAAACCTCCAGACACTGGACCCAACCCAGTTTGGCTTCACAAAGGGCAGGTCATGCCTACTCAACCTAGTGGACTTCTTTGAGAAGGCCACCAAAGCAATGGAAGAGGGCAAAATGGTTCACACTGCCTATCTTGACCTAGTCAAGGCATTTGACACAATACCCAACCCGGGCATTGTTGACAAACTCAGGAGATTAGGTACAAACCCGTATGTCACCTCATGGCTCATGGACAGGACCAGGAAGTTAGAATTGGGAAGTCCACCTCTACAAAGAGGCCAGTCACAAGTGCAGTCCCACAGGGATCGGTCCTTGGACCGCTCCTATTTGTCATTTACTTCTCTCAAGTCAAGGTCAATGTTAATGGTCTCTGGCTGACTAAATTTGCAGATGATTGCAAATTAGGAGCTGTCATTGAATCCCACACTGACACAAATGTTCCTCAGGAAGGGCTGACACAGACAAAGAACTGGTGTCAGAGCCATGGACTAAAACTAAATGCCAAGAAATGCATAATAGTATCCTTCAGGAAGTCATCCACCCCTGGTAACTGTCATATTGACAACACACCATATAGAGTTGACCCAATAATCAGGGACTTAGGGACACACACAGACAGTAATCTAGCCTTTGACCATCATGTGTCTACAATAGTGAAGAAATCATTCTATGCTGTGCAACTTATAAACAATGATATTGCATCTAGTTCCAAGGAAGTCATTGTTCCACTGTATTTGGCATTCATCAGACCTATCATTGAGTACAATGCCCCTTTTGGTATGTACCTAACCAGGCATCTCTAACAATTGGAAAATCCACAGACGTTCCTCACTAAAAGAATACAGGGCATAAGAAAAATGTCCTGTGCAGACCGCCTCAAGGCCCTATCCCTGTATTCTGTCTCCTACAGGCTGTTGAGGGGAAATAAAAGCCTGGCATACAGGTCATTGTAAGACCTTACTCTGATGGACCTTCTGCATTTCCACAAAACAAACAGCACCAGAATTACCTGTTCTAAAGACTTAAACCTTGCCTGTAATATAAATAGGACCTGCTGGAGAGACAGGTATGTATCCCAGAGATTACCCCATCTTTGAACATTCTCCACAACCATGTGAAGCAAAGTATCTCCCTAACCAAATTCAAATGTAACTTGGACAATTGGATAGGGAACAGGAAAGACATCCCTGGCTTTGCAACTATGTCTCTAATGGACACAGGCAGCCTGTAAATGATTCATCTCCCAGACCCCAGTTGTAAATGTTTCATCTTCCAAGGCCCTGATTACACTTATCAAGAGTACCATAAATTGTCAGAGATTTGGGATGCATGGCTAGGCTTAAAAAGGCCCTTCTGGTCATTAGCTTAGTAAACACCTATGAATCTATTAGTGGAAACCCCACAGTTAGTTACCAGTAACACAAAGAAATCCATTAAAAAATAAATAAACCATCAGCTGCAAACTTTCAAAGTTAAATAATTATATTTAAAGTAATTATATGAATAGTATACTATTTGCACAAGGAATTGAAAATAAAACATTCAAAACCTAAATAATGGTAAAAGGCTGTCTAGCTACACTAGAAGCTATCCAATGTTGGTTAAAATATATATACTGCCCCTTTTACTATCTCTTACTTTTAAGTGCAAAATAAAATGTTGAAAACCCTTACAAGCAGTGGAAAAGCTCGATTTCTAAGGGAACCCACTAGAAGACACTTTGGTAGCTGTTAGCTTTTTATTTTGAATGAACAGTCAGTCCCTCCATTTTAAAAGTCCAGAAACAGGATTTTCTGTTGTTTTAGTTTGAATGTACAAAATGTATTTCCTGTTTCTTGTTATATCTCCAATGGAGAAGGGTAAGATTCAGTGAGCTTGAAATGAATAAGTATATCATCATTCTTCCAAGTGTAGCAGCCTGCAAACAAACTTTGCAAACATTTATAGACTACATTTTCACAATAGTAAATGTAATTACATTCCACTTTGTACCATTACTCTTAAACATTACATATTTACTGAAAAGGCAAATACATTTTTTTTTACTTTTGTGTGTTAAAAAGTATTTGCAAACATTTTAACTGGATAGAGCTCCAATACTGCTATTTTATTTAATGCATTTTCTTTTAAAAGTCAATTAATGCTTTTAATATTAGTCCATTTCTGCTCACACATCTCCCTCCTTGCAAGATTCAAGCATATTTTGTTATGTGACCCTCTAGAAATAAAGAGGTAAAAAACACATTTCGTGTCATACTCAGAGAGCGTTTTGTTTGGAAAGACCCTCTGAGTTTTTTGGTGACAGTATGGAACACTTTTAATATTTTAATCTGGCAATTCCTTGTCCTAATAGTTAGCTCTGGTCTTTTGAGTGGACGTTGGGTCCCTGTGCCTGCATGGTGCTGCACCACTTGGTGCACTCTGATATTGTATGTATTCTTCACACACTTTTGACAGTGCTCACAAGCTTTTTGATGCTTCCCTTTTGTAAGTTTTCACTCATCTGAAAAAATGAATATTACAGGCTATTACTAAAACAACCTGATGATAGGCTCTTGGGGCTACCAACAGCTCCAACAGCTGCATCACATTTGTTCTCTAGGCCATATTTAGGTGTTCACTGTCTATACAACAACCAGGTTTTCCAGTATATATACTGACCCTGTCCTTGAGGACTAAGAGTCACCCTGGCTATCTCCCTCATGTCTTGCAATGTGAGGTCTGGGAGCCCTGCCTGCTTCACACTTCTAACAGATGTCCAGCAATCTTTGGCAACTGTGTCTCAGAATGAGTCTCAGTGCTATAAACCATTATTTCTGAAGTTACACATTGAGAAGGTCTAGTACCCACTGCCAGCTGTGGCTCCAGTTCAAACATTTCACTACCACCTAGCTGTTCTTCTGGAGTACATACATTCCTAGCCCCTGTTTGGAGGTATGGATACTGATTGGGTCTCATCACTGCTACCATTCCACTGTGATTGCTTCCATGCTTAGTTGAGTGAAACTACATATGCATAGGGTGCTGTGTAATCAGATTTGCTACATGTTAGAATATGAGCTCAGATACCATCAGTCACTGCCGCCTGCTTGTCTCCTTGCCCTTTTTCCCAGTCCAAAGGAGTCCTGACCAAGGACACCTCAACACATCCCTTCCATCATCCCTACCTGGAGTGGACTGCCCAGGCAGGTAATGTTTCTAACAGCTACAGACTTAACAATAGTTATATTTGGGACTTCCAAGATGGCTGCACACTGAAGAAAGCTTAATTCTGGCTCACCCAGTGTGAAAACAGAAACTTAGAAAAGAAAGGCAGTGAATTTGTCTTTGAGGGTTAATTTCAGTAACTGGCTAGTAAGCGTAGTGCCTGGATGCCATCAAAGAAGAAATTTAGATAACCTGAAAGAAAATTAATAACTAAAGGTGAGGAGAAAACATTGGCTGGGAAATATCCTGCAGCTGTTCAGCAAAAAGCAGTTCAAGCTCCAGCTTTGGTGCAAGACATGACTTCCAGTAATCTAGAGGAAAAAATAAGTCAGATATGCTCAGAGCTGATTAAAATAAATGAAACACTAAAGGAGTATATCTACTCAAATAACAAAAGGCAGGAAAAAAAGGAAGAAGCTTTAAACATATATTCAGATGAGCTGACAAAAACTGCAAAAATCAGAGGCCATAAGGAAGAAAAGGCTGGCTGAGTATGAGACTGCTCAAGAAGAGATGTTTTAAAAAATGGTAGACTTAGACAACAGAGCACATAAGGAAAACCTGAGATTTTCTGCTGTACCAGAGAAAGTGGAAGGAACAGACTGTATTCATTTTATTAAAGCACAAATATGCAACTGGACTGGTATTCCACAGCAGGAGTTGCTAACTGAAAAAGCACATTGTGTGCATATTCCAAACCTGGCCATTAATGAGAAAGCAACTCAGAGCTTTAATAGTGAGGATGCAATCCTACAAGCAGAAAGAGGTGATTCTGAAAAAACTGTAGCAGAAGGAGAAAGTACTAAAAGTGGAAGACAGTAGATTGTGCAAAATTATCACTCACTATACACCAGGCAGAAGATGAATAAATTTATTCCAGCAATCAGGGAATGTCAAGAAGCAAGTGGGAGATTCAAGCTGCTGTATCCAGCTATTTTCAGAATATGTTTTCCTGAAGGGTTAAAATCATTTTTTAGGCAGAATATGCTAAAGATATACAAAGGTTTGTCCAGCAAAAAGAAGGGTATTCTGCTTCTTATTCTGATAATACAGCCCATAAAGAGACTATGCAATTGAAACCTTTTCCAGTGTTCCAAAGGAAAATGCTTTTAGAAAAAAAAGCACAAGAGTTGACTAGAAGATCCAGGATTAAGCTGGAAATTAACCAGAGACTATATTTGGGAAATGGGGATCAACAGAGAGAAATCCAGCAACTCAGAAATTGATGATTAAATGTAGGATTTCAAAGCATTAATTACATTTGTGAAATATGAAGAAACAAGAAAACCCAAAAATATCAAACTTTTCTGACATGTTAGACTTCTAGGGGACTCCAAAGCATATGCCCCACTTCATGTCATTAATGTGGGAAAGAACATTTAGGAGAGAGGGCAGTAAGTAAAACAACATTTTGTTCTTAACAGTATTTTTAGAATACTTGACATATACTACATGCTATAAAGTAAACATTTTCAGTTATTTTTGTGCAATAGGAATACTAAAATAAGCAGTTTTCCTTTTTCCTTCTTTCTTCTTAATTTTTTAGAAATGTAGGTAGCTACTGCAATGTAAAAAGAGAAAAAAGCCTGGACAAAAGCACATGATATAAAAAAAAATATGTGCTTTTTCTTACTTTTGCATAGGGGAATGACTAGATTAAGATCCTTGGCTTGATCTAATAATAAGTTTTAAGGGGAATTAAATAAATAAAAGAACACTGAATATAATAAAAAGTATTTCTCTAGCAAGTAAATGTTCATGGTTCGGTACTGTAGTGGAAGACAACTATGATCTAGTTCACGTGTTTCTATGGAGACAATCTGATAAGGAGGCAATAAAAACAAAATATTTCTTTCTTTCAATGGCTAGGAGATATTTTTTTCTGAAAGCATTCAAGTTATTTTCTACATCTGGGAATGACATAAAGGTAAGACAAAAAAGATGGCACTTGAAAGTAAAATCATAGGTAACCTTCATTATAGGTTAATTTAAACCTGTGAGTGTGGCTGTCAGTCTGGGACAGTTCCTGTTAGGATGGTTAACTTCATTATTTGAAGAGGTACATAGTTTGTGTGTTTGAATTAAGTTAATAGCTTCTGGGGGTGTTCTAGGGAGGTGTTTTATGTTTTTGTTTGAGGGTTTTCATTAAAACAAAAAGTCGTACAAGATGTGGCATAGGTTCAAATGGCTATGACAAGAAACAACTATGTAAAAGATCAGCATGACAAACATTACTGTATGCATGTAACATAAAAGCTGAAACTAGACACATTAAAAAAGCTGTTTTACATAATAATTGGGAATAACTTCTTATCACAATGACAACACTTTCTATATTATCTGTAAGTATGAATAGTCTCACAGATATATCCAAAAAAGAAGGACCAGTGAACTATATTCAAAAATGTAGAGTGTAAGTAGTTATGTTACAGGAGACATATTTGGAAAGAAGTGAGCATGTGAATTCAATAAAGGATGGATATTCAGAAGAATCTCTGGGACAAAGGAAAAGGGGAGTACTTATATTAATTGCAAGAGGAGATCCAGTAATGATAGAAGAGGGAAAAAGATAATAATTATTCATTTGTAGCACTAAGGGGCCACTGGCAAGGGTGGAGGATTATTCTGGCATGTATTTATATTCCACCTAAAACTACTAAAATGGAGCTTAAGAAAATTCTGGGAGAAATAATCAGCTTTCAACAGGGAAAATTGATTATATGTGGTGACTGGAATTTGATTTGCAACAGTGTGGATGTATCTGTGGGCCTAGAAGGGAAATATAACAAAAGAGGGTAGATTTTTGAATAGATTTATGAAAATATTTGATATGGAGGATGCAAATTTAGTAGCAGGAGTTTGGAGAGAATTTACATATTATTCTAGAAGGAACAAAAAGTGGGCTAGGTTAGATAGAAATATTTTACAGGAACATGTGTATTTAATTGAAAGTTTTGATATACACCCAATAACTATTCCAGATCATGTGCTGATAATAACTAAAATAAAAATGCGGGTAATGGAGTAAAAATGAGACACCAGCACTTCCCCAAATATCTCTTAAAAAGAGAGGAATTTAAGGAATGGGTAGTGGAAATTATTTGGACGTTATTAGGGAAGACAGAAATTTCTTCTGAAAATATAGCTAGGGAGTTGGATTAAAGTGAAATTTAAAAATAGGGTAGACATAAAAGAAAAAGAGATATGGTTAAGAAGTAACAAGAATTATTTAGAGGGACTGACAAAGGCCAAAGTGTTGCAGAATAGGGGGAATCTCACATAACAAGAAGAGGCATAATTACAGAAAGTGCTAAAGAGAAAATAAGTGACTACCTTGATAACGTGCATGAGTTTAGAAAGATTGCCATTATACAACTGTTTTAACTGTTTTTGATAATAACTCCAGAGCACAATTTTTTTTAACACAACAGCTCATGTAACAGAAAGTAGAAAGGGTTGTTGCCAAGCTTAGGGAGCCTAAGACAAGGTAAATAACCAGAGATCCTGTAGAGGTATTAGAAATATGTTGGAAATGTTATGAACATTTGTATAAAGCAGAGAAATGTGGAAATCCAGAACAAGTACATATGAAATGTTTATGGAAGAATTAAATATGCCAAGGTTAGAGGAATATGAGGCTTAGTTGCTAACAATTAGGATAGCAGGAGATGAGATAAAAATGGTGATATATAACCAATCTACAGGAAGTCCCCAGGGATAGATGGTATTCCTGTGGAAGTTTGAAAGCTAGGAGGGAAGAAAGTATTAAAGATGTGGAAGGTTTTCTTTAACAGTATTTTATAAGGAGGAGAAATACCAACATCCTGGAAGCAAGCTGTCGTGACTATAATACCTAAAGATAGTAAAGACCCATCAGATCCAGTTCATATAGACCATTTCAATTCTAAACCATGATTATAAATTGTTTATATTTATAATAACTAAAAGAATTGCAAAGGTGATGTCAAAACTGATAGATATGCATCAGTGCATTTTCTTGTACAGAGGAGGCAAACCCTACTGACAACATTAATAGAATGATGATCCACAGGGAAGCAGAATGTAAGAAAATAATACTGTTGTTGTTGGGTCTTGATATTAAAAAATCATTTGACAGAACAGCTTAGATTTTATGAGTAGGGTACTGGAAGCATTTGCATTCCCTGACAAAATCATAAGGTTGATTAAGAGGATATATGAGGGATTGGAGGCAAAATTAAAGTGTGAGGGTTCTTCTCTGATAAGTTCTGTTTGAGTAAATGAACAAGCAAGGGTGTCCTCTTTCCCCTGTGTTATATGAGTTATATTGAGAACCATTTGCAAAGAAAATAAGGGGCTCAGAATTTCAAGGATATAATTGGTATGGTAGTCAAGAAAAGTTGGCTTTATTTGCAGATGACATTATTTTATATCTGATAAAACCAGAAAAGGATATTTCCTTGTTGTGGAACATTCTGAGACAGATTCAGGTCTTTTCAGGATACAAAAGTAATGAAGATAAAACAAAGGCAATAGCTGTAAGCTATGTACCCACATGGGAATTGGTTCAGCAATACCCATATTTATAGGAACATGATAAAATGAAGTACTTAGGACTATTATGGATTCTGTTATGGCAGCTAAAGTTATATGTGAAGACACTAAACAAAAGATAATATAGAAACTGAGAATTGGAAGCTCTGTTTTATGGATATGGATAGCAATATACAAGCAGTGAAAATGTTTTAGTCCCTTTAGTTTTATACACAGGTGAGGCATATTTTTATCAACCAGTGGAAAAGTTGTGGATAGCAATTAATAAAGAGTTGAAGGATTTTATCTGGGAGGGGAAGAGAGCAAGAGTCAAGTGAGATAAGCTGATTCTTCCAGTACAACAAGGTGGTTTAGGATTACCTGATTTGGATGGGGTATTTCAGAACTCCACAGTTAAGCCTTCTATACAGAGTTCATAGGAGATTACAAGGCCAACAGCTTAAGAGCCTTTACAAGCCTAGACATTATTACCCAAATTTTACCAGATTTTTCAATAACTTAGGGGTAGAGGACAGCTAAGGTTTGTGCCTATACCTTTGAGTATTTCATGGACTGCCCCTGTCTATAAGGAACATGGATGCCATCCCAGGAGTGAATTTACAATTCCCCATTCATTGATCCAAACTGCATTTGAAGAGGGTCAAGGAAGGCCTCTGCTTTACATGAATAGGAAGCCTATTCCAGAGAAGGGGTAATCTCTGAGACACATATCTGTCTCTCCAGCATGTTTTTTTGTGTCACACACCAGGTTTAAATCCAGCATGTTTTTTGTGTCACACACCAGGTTTAAATCCTTAGATCAGGTGACCCTCATGCAGTTTGTCTTGCAAATGTATAACAGTTCCATCAAGACTGGATTTGTGAGTGCCTTGTGGGTTAGGCATAGATCACCCCTTAATAGTCGGTAGGAGATATACTAAAGGGATAGGGCTTTTAGTCTAGCCACATAGGACGTATTGTTTAAATCCTGTATTTTTTTGTAAGGAACCTCTGAGGCTACTACAGTTGTTGCAAGTGCCTGGTCATGTGCATGCCAAAAGGTGCATTGTACTCATTTATTGGTCTGATGAGGGCTGAGTACTGTGGGACTATAACTTCCTTGAATCTGGATGCCATGGCGTTACTTATAAACTATGCCACAGAAAGACTTCTTCAACACTGTGGATACATGGCAGTCAAAGTTCAGGCTACTATCTATCTGTGTACATAGATCCCTCATCTCTGAGTGCACTCTCACATGTGTGCTATTAACATTGTAATTTTCAGGGGTATTTAACTTCCCAAAGGGTATGATTATGCATTGTTTTGCATTTAGTTTTAGGCCATGGCTCTGGCACCAATCACTTGTCTGATTCAGGCCCTTCTATGTTACTGGGGGATTCAATGATTGTCATGCAGTTTGCAGTCAACAGCAGACTTAGCCATCTAAAGGTCTTCTGTATTAGCCTTGGCTTCAGAGAAGTACATTCCAAACAGGAGAGATCCCAGCACTGAGCCCTGTGGAACAACACTAGTAACTGGCCTTTTGTTGGATCAGGATTCACCCACTCTAACAGCATGTGTCCCATCTGTGAGCCATTTGGCTATCCATCTGGTGACATAGGGCTCTATGGCTAGTTTTGTGAGTTTATTTATAATACCTGAGTGGGGAATTGTGTCAAATGCCTTGGCCAGGTCAGTGTAAGCAGTATGTACTGTTTTACCACCATCCGTGGCCTTAGTGACTTTTTCAAAGAAATCCACCAGATTCAGTAGACATGACCTGTCCTTAACAAAGCCAAACTGGGTTGGATCCAGTGTTTGGAGGTTTCCTATATTGTTATTTATCAGGTCCATGATTACTCTTTCCATGGCCTTGCATATAGGACTAGTCAAACTTGTGGTTTATAATTTTACAGGTCCGTTGATGGTCCCACTTTATGCATATGGATGACTGTTACTGGCCTCCACTCCACAGAGACAAAGCCAGTGTGCAGGCTGTGGTTAAACAGAGATCCTAGTGGGCCTGATAGGTCCTGTTTCAAGCTATTTAAGAGGAATTCTGGGATGCAGTCAGGACTCATTGAAGCTTTAGAGAGTGCAGTGGCAACCTGTTCTTTGGTGATAACAAGTGCAGGAATGGTGGAGGGTATTTCTTGGAGGGATAACTGCCGGTGATGTGGAGGTGAAATCTGAATTGATTTTACAGGCCAGTAGATTTGCTATATCTTCTGGCTAAGTATAGGTGATGCCATCTACAACTAATTCCACACATTGTTAGGTGCTGCTCTTAAGACTGCAGACATAACTAAAACATACTTTATGGTTATCCTTAGCTTGGGAGGCTAGTTTTGCCTCCAAATTTGCTTTTGAAGACTTGACTAGTCCCCTGATTTGTTTGTTTAGACTAATGAGGACATGTGTGCTCTGTTGTGCACATTCTCTCTTACTTCTATACAGTATTTTCTTTATTTTGTTGTACAATCTATTTATACCAGGTGTCCTCTAGGGTGGCTTGTTTTTCTGGTTTGTCCTATACTTATTTCAGTCTGGTACTGCCATTTCTCTGCAGTTGTTTATATGGTCATGCAGGCCTTTTGTGTACACCTCTGCATAGGCTTCTGTGTTGTCTGGGTTTGGGAGAAATTGGAAACTACCTATGCCATCATGTAATAGGAGGTATTTTGCCTTAGAAATGTTCTTAAAGGTTTTGGGGGTAAGGTAGGGGTTCTAGTTTTATATTTATATCACATGGACTGCTTTGTGATCTGATCTAACCAGTGAGAACATCACACTTAGGAGAGTGTAACGCTCTCCCATATTTATGAGTACCAGGTCTAAGATATTTGTACCCCGTAGTGAGAGTGCAGGCTAGCCACTCCAGGGCATTTGCATTGACAAAGGCTAGAAATCTTTGAGTCAGTATGTTAGTGGTTGTATATGCTTCCTATTTAATGTAGAGGCAGTTGAAATTACCCATGAGTATGGTATTGGGCTGGATGGTGAGTGATTCTAGTAACTTCAAATATAATGTATGGATTTAATGGTTCATGGTGAGGGACCTGTAGCTAGCAAGGATATGGTAATAGATTTTTTTATGGTTAGCTGGATATGGAGTAACTCAAGCATGTTGTATTGTTTTACCAGTCTTGAGGTGTGCTTATCCTTTATGTAGATGGATACACCTCCATCTTTTGCTCTTTCATGTGCAGTGGGTGATCGGAACATGTGAAAGGCATTATAGACATACACTGCCAGAGTGTTTTCTGTGGCTTTGAACCATGTTTCAGTAACTGCACAGATGTCAGCATTCTCCAGAGTGAGGAGTGCTTCCAGGGAGTTTATTTTCTTGTGAGACTCCTAGCATTAAGCAGTAATACTTTCGCTTATCCTGAGTAAATTTTGTTATGTTGAAAAATTTGTCTGTTTGGCAGTGCCAAAAAAGATACTATGGGGTGGATAATCTTTTGGCCAAAAGCCACACGGTGACAGGTGACGACCATCTCTGGCAAAACAGTGTGGCCTGTCAATCATATTCTCCCAGACTGATAAATATTGCACCCTTTTGGAATGCCACCAGTAAATAAGCCAATTATTAAAGTCAGTCATTTTCTGCTGGTATTATGGCATCATCCTTGGAAACAGTAGAATGTTGCCCAATGCTAAGCTCATACCTGCCCATGACACATATTCTGAGAGCTCAATCATGTCTCTGTTCGTATAATCCAGAAGGTACATCTCAGGTCATTTTCACCTACATAGACTATGACTGAGTCATACTGTTACTTGAGGTTTAGTGACCTGAGTGCTTGCGTGTTCCGGCAAATCCAGGCACCTGACAGGCAACTAACTGTAACCTTCTCCTTATCCAGCTTGGTGAAAGGAACATCAGTGTGTCTCACAGTGGAGTCTCCTATGACCAAAATATTGGGTTGGGTGGCATTATGCCTTATGAATTTGGTAGTTAAGACACAATGAAATGTGGTTTTATGTGCTGTGGTGGGAGTTGTCTTGTTTGTGTGCATACAGAGTTTTGGTAGACTGTGTCTGACAGGCTATTGAGGTTTGAGTAAGTTACACGTGAGCACCTCTGCATATGTGGGTCTATGTGTCTAGTCCATTGTAAGTGCGGTGTGTGTGTGTGTGTGTGTGTGTGTGTGTGTGTGTGTGTGTGTGTGTGTGTGTGTGTGTGTGTGTGTGTGTGTGTGTGTGTGTGTCGCTGACAACCTGTTTGGCATTTTTTGTGTCTGAATGTGAGAGTGTTGCCTCCAGTGACATTGTATAACTACATCTTTGACATAGTGGTTGTCAGTGTACATAAGGCAATTGCTACTTTGCCTCAGGATGTCCATGACCACCAAGCTAGATGCAGAGAAAGCAGGAAAGTGGCCATCCATGGTTGCATGTCCTTAATATGTGCTTTAAAAGGGAAAAGAAGGGGGGGGTGTTTGCAAGAAGATAACGGATGCTTAGCGTAATCTACAGATAACCTACTGGGCAATGCTGCCCAGTGCACAAACCAGTTGCTCTTTGAGCAGCAATAGTTCTGATTGCTGTAATAATGTAATCTAGAGCTAACTAAATGCAAAAGTGCTGCTAGCATCCAAACCAGTTGCTCTTTGAGCAGCAATAGTTCGAAGTGCAGTAATAATGTAATCTAGAGCTAACTAAATGCGGTAATGCTGCTCAACTCACAAACTAATTGCTCCTCGAATAGCACAGGACTATGGAACATTTCAGAGGTAGTTTTTATAGGGAAAGTACAACATTTAGTGACTGTGTATATATAGAGCACCACTAACCGCCACTGTGAAAAGCAAATGCAAGCCTTATATAGAAGCAGAAAAAAAAACACGTTTTAAACTTGGTATGCCCACAGGCCAATAAGGTAAGCATGAAATAAGTTTTCCACCAGCAATTCCCAGCTCAGATAGGTGAAATTAGCCTTTTCCTGCCAGAAGAGTGCAGACTTTCACCCTCATAATGTAAAATGACTGGTTTGGAGCCCAAGTGTTAGGGAACCACAAAAACAGATGCCTAAAAGCACTGAAAATAATAGATACAGTGTGTACTACAGATACAGAGCAGAAGCCCTTACAGCAGTGGAAAAATGCAACTTAAAACTAAGAAAGTGCAGGAAAACAATACATAGTACAGAAATCTTGAGAATGCACAAACAGAAAGCTATAATTCAAAGTGGGAAGGGATGATAATGAAACAGGGGGAAGCTCAAGAAACAAGGAGTGGCTGGGATCTTGAATGTAGATCCTTAGTGAGAATAGCAATAATCATACAAATATTAAATTCATGAAGTAGCAGAAAGTATTCTAAAGAACTAAACCAGCAGAGGAATGGAGAAAGATTCTGCTGATAGGGATGACTGCAATTAGGGGTATAGAGAACAGGCAAGAAGGGGCTGGAATTCACTAGAGACAACTAGTAAAGGAACCAAGGTATTGGAAGAAAATTAGAGAGGGAACGGTAATAGACTGGAAAGAGGCCAAAAATTAATTTGGACTGCAGCCTAGAGAGTGCCTTTCCTATCAAGGATTGCTATCTGAGTATCTGCAAACAGAAAGAAATAGGGAGATCCCAAGTGAAAGACCATCACTGGTAGAGTGTTCAGTAGAATCTAGAATAGAAGCTGCTGTTAAAAAGGGATAATTAGTAAGGCATATCAAATATTGCATAACTATAGGAATTAATAAGAGGGGGTTAGAAAGGACTGGAAAGAGATATTGGCTAAGCAATTCACAAAGAAACAATGGGGGATATATGTATGGCTCCCAAAAATGCAATAAAGTCTAGAGGTATTTTTATGCCCAAGCAGACTACAAAAAAGTTTTCCTCATGGAGATTGCAAATGTTTGAGATGTGATGAGGAAGAAAGAGGTAGCCGTGGACAAGGGTAAGGTGGTCCACACAGCCTATCTGGACCCCGCCAAGACCTTCGACACCATCCCCCACTCTGGAATCATGTATGAACTTAGTAAGCTGGGCATTAATCCCTATGTCACTCAATGGGTTGCCAACTGGCTTACTGACAGAACCCACACTGTAAAAGTAGCCGACTCCAAATCCAGCTCCAGACAAATGACAAGTGGTGTACCTCAGGGTTCAGTCCTGGGACCGTTCTTGTTTGGCATATACTTCTCTGAAATACAGGCCAACACTAAGGGACTCTGGCTAACAAAGTTTGCAGATGACTGCAAACTGGGAGCCATTATTGAATCCCCAAATGATGTGGATATTCTACAAAAGGGCCTTACAGAAACAGATGCTTGGTGCCAGAGTCATGGGCTCAAGCTCAATGCCAAGAAATGTATAGTTTTTGCCTTTGGGAAAAAACATGTACCCGTGAATTACCACATAGGTGGCAGTACACTAAACACCGAAAGTATGATAAGAGACTTAGGGACACAGATGGACAGTGGTCTCACCTTCAATAACCACATCACCACAACAGTCAGAAAATCCTTCTATGTGGCACACCTCATCACTAAAGGCTTTTCATCCAGAAAAAAGGAGGTCATTGTCCCACTGTACTCATCCCTCATTAGACCCATTATAGAATATAACGCCCCATTTGGTATGTACCTCTCAAGACATCTACAACAACTGGAAAGGTTGCAGAAATACCTCACTAAAAGAATCACAGGTCTAAAGCAAATGCCCTATGCTGACTGTCTAAACAAACTCCATCTATACTCTGTCTCATATCATCTACTAGGAGGTGATCTCTGCTTAACATACAAGGCCATGTCAAACCCAGAGCTGATGGACATGCTACATTTAAAGAAATCCCAATCCCTCAGAGACACACGCTCTAGGGATCTAAACCTTGTCATCAAAATGAGCAAAACATGCTGGAGGGATAGGTTCCTGACCCAGAGACTCCTCAGACTCTGGAATAGACTGCTCATACATGTCAAGCAGAGCGCCTCTTTGGCCCTCTTCAAAAGGAACCTTGATGATTGGATGGGAGATAGGAAATTCACCCCTGGAATCACATCAGTCGCCCTGCTAGACAGGGGTCCAGGGAAGTAAATACTGTGGGGAGAAATAGCCAATAGAATTGTTATGGCTAGGCTTGTATAGGCCCTAGGGCTGATAGCCTAGTACCAACCTATGAATTTATGAACCTATGAACCTATTTTTGAGAGTGTAATGATTTGGTAGACTTTAAAAATTCCATGCTGAAAACTACCCTGTCAAAAATACTGGGTGAGCAAATTGGTGTAACTAAGAAAATTATTTTTCTGAGCTGTGGTACAGAATTGGAATTGCCTAGACATGGTAAGGCCTTGCTGAGTATAATGCTGATGGCTGCCAAAAAGCAATTACTAGAAAATGGAAATCAAAGTCTAAATCAACTGTAGTAGATGTAGTGAATATAGTAACAAAAATAAAGCAACTGGAAATTGCATTTTTTGAAAAGGGTAACAGCAAATTACATAGCAAAAATGCGAATTGTGGGAAGAATACATGCAGAATAATGTTTTGGAAGAAGGGGGTTTAACGGGAGGCATTTATCAAATAAGCTATGTACTATCTGACTGGTGATGACTGGATAGGTTATAAGGGAGGTATAAAGTTTGCAACTGAAAATATGTCAGTATAGTCTGTATATACAAATGTGTGACGGCCTATATCATAAGTGATAATTTAATAAAGATGTTTCTTGTTAAAAAAAAAATAGTTATATCTGCTGCAGTATCCCTCTTAATAATATCACCCCCACCCTCTAATAGGAAAGGATACAAATCCTTGTAATAATCTAGGGCAGGACAGTATAAAGACATCCTACCACCACTGTTTTACTTTTTCTGTTTACTCCCTCTCTGCCATGTTTGCAGCAACCTATTACTGTGGACATTTGGGCCATATATGCCCCATCAAGTTACAAAGGCAAAATTTTAGTACAAGATTTTGTTGTATACTTGAGCCAATGTGTTTTCCTTTTTGCGTATTCAGTCTGCTATGAAGGTTTTATCCACATTCTTGTACCCTCTTCATATGCATTTGTGCACTGTTGCACAAACAGATGTCATACATTTTCTCTGTTTCCTAAGCACCGTTACACTTCTGATCTGCTAACCAGATTCTCATATGCTCAAGTAAAGGACTGAGTGCTTGTTCCCTTATTATAAGGTTTTCTAGCATGTCAAACATAGTGACTCAACATCCAGTCACCTTCCTATGAAAGTTGTTTATTTCTGCAATATAATCATTACAGTGTCATCTTCACTTTTGCACTGTCTGCATTTCTTTCTATAAACTTCAGAATTCAGTTTAAAACATGCAGCTAAACAGTGTTTTTATTGATACAGCATTCATTGCCTTAACTTTGAAAAGAGGAGTTAAAAAAACTCATCCATTGCCCCTCGTCAATTTGGTATTAATTACCTATTTGTTCAAATGCCTGCATAAAAATATGTCATCCCCTTCTTTATACTGAGGAAACAATTTGGTACTGGACCTGGCATCTGGCATTCGGCTCCCCCCAAGTATTCACCCTTTGATAAAGGACCAGCATCTCATTCTCATGGTGCCCCTGTTTTTCTCTTTCTTCATGTTGTTGTTGCTCCCTTTGCACCTGAAGCTGTTTCATTCTCTTAGCTCTCAAGATGTTTTATCTTTAGCTTTACCTTTAGTTTTTTTTCAGTTCAGTTTGCATTTTAAGTAATTTGTGAATGAACTAAACTGTTTTGTTGAGTTGCTCTGTGCCTATAGCTAATGTCTGTCTGTGTCTAGTCTCAGGAGACAACATTTCAACTACAAGTAGGGCTACTATTTATTTATTTTTATTTTATTTATTTGACATTTGTTAACCGGGTTAGTCCAACTGAGCCAAAGCCCATTTTCAGTGGAGACCTGAGGAGAAAAGTTCCAAACGTTCATCAAAAGCTATCATGTCTTCCTTGGACATACCAGCATATGAAAGTCCATTGGCTTTGCACCCTTTAATCAGCTGTGATGCTTACATTTTATCACACTCCACTGAGCTTATTTTTGACTGACTCCTAACTACTCTGACTAGAAAATAAAATGAAATAACTAATATCCAAAACATACTGCTTTATGTTTACCTTGTGGATGCACAAATCCAACTTACAAGCTCCAATTACTGTTTACCAATCAATATGTAAAGAATAGTGGCATATGCCTACTTGTTGCCTCCAAATAATATGTGATGGACAGACACTAAGGGTTCTAGCCCCTGCACCACTGCCATCAATAGTTCAGTTTTTATTGGAACCTGCAGTATGTAGGGTTGCATCCCACCAGCAGTACCCATTAAATTGCAAAGGCAATTGACCTAAAGATATACTGTAAATATGCTGCTGGCTTGGATAATTGTCAAATCCTGCAACACCCAGATAAGCTCTACACTGCCCAGCTACAGATAAGAATATTAATCATTGTTTCCCAATAGATTATACTAGATGCAAATTAAGCCCATAGCCTTTCAGTACAACTTTACCAACATTAATTGAAACTTGAATAGAATTATTTTGCGTGCGCGTGTACACACACACACACACACACACACACACACACACACACACACACACACACACACGCACTTGCAGAGTATTTTTAGATTGGGGTAAATACCATCTTTCCCCGAAAATAAGACCAGGTCTTATACTCTTTCCCCCACTGAAATACACTTTGGGGCTTATTATCAGGGGATGCCTTATTTACAACAATCTACTTTTATTCATTTATTCATGTACAAAAATTGACATTTATTAATGAACACAAATCAACATTTATTCATGTACAAAAATCAACATTTATTCATGTACACAAATTGACATTTATTTTGTACTTTTCTGTTATTGGACAACAGTTCTAAGTAACGCGTTAACAGTTGTGTGAGAATTCTACATAAACAGTGCAACAAACATTTCCACTTCAGAATATCTGCACCTTTGTTTTCACAGTTATTCAACTACAGTCATGTCATCTTCTTCTGGAACATTGTCATAAGTCTCCAACCCCCGAATTTTGGCCTGAATTTATTGCAACTCCATTTCCTGTAGCACCATTGGCCCCAGACTGTCATGCCTAACAATAGAGCTCTCCTTAAATGAGCACTGCTTGTCCAAGTAGCCTGCTCATAGTGCATTGGAACACAGCTGTCAGTGATTTTATCCCATGAATGTTTCACCCCATGACCTCTTGCAGGCTAGGCTTCACAAAATTCCCATGCTGATTTCCCTCCATTCTATTTTCAATGTAGTCATTGAGTACCATGCGCAAATGGTCCTTGAATGGCTTGTTTATTGCAATATCAAGAGTCTGGAGATAGGCAGTCATTCCTGCGGGAATCATTATTTGATCTATTCTTCTCTGTGCAAGGAATTTCTTCATTTCTTTAGTGCAGTGAGTGCTGGCTGAATCCCAGACTAGCGGACCTCTTTCATCACCTCACAAAACAAGTGGCAACATTACATCGACCCACTGCTTGTGTGCACCAGGCTTTTTTGGTTTCAAGAATGTAAATGCCTGAAACATGTTCAGTCTTATCTTTCTTGCCTTTACTAATGATTAGAGGTAAGGCTTTCTTTCCATCTAGACGAATTTCCAAAATACAGGTAACACGTGCACTCTCGTAACCAGTGGAGGGAATGTAGATTGACGAGGCACTCCTCTGATGAAATGTTGTTTGAGATCCTTGGCCCATAAACACTGCAGTTTCATCCATAGCAATCATGTTGGAGAGTTGGTATTTAGAAAAGTCAATGCTATCAACAAATGATTTGAACGCAAGTGCACATTTAATAACTTCAGTATCTTCCAGCTTGAACACTGTTGTTGGTCTTCTTAGAGACAGTTCATATCACTGAAGGAAGCCACCCAGCCAATGTTGTGATGCATTGAATTCTTCTGGGGATATTTCTAACTGTGGTGCCATTGCAAGGGCAAATGCTTGAATATCAGCACTGCGCACAACCAAAGCCTTTGCTCTCCTGTTAGCAATCTACTCACAGATGATATCTTTCAGCTCAGGAAATAATGGTTGCTGACCTGATCCACACTTGCACTTCTTAGCATTTCCCTTGTCGGCCTGCTGACTGAGGTTATTGTATGCTGCATGCCATTTTCGGACCATTTGGAGATCTAACTTCTTCTCTTTGCAGAAAGCCATCAGATTCTTTCCCCAGGAGTCCTCCATGATTCCTTTCTTGTACTTGAAGGAATAGCTCTTTCTTTTTGCACTCATCTTGTCTGGGGGGGGGGGGTAATTGAAGACTTACGAGACCGGAGTGGCAACACAAAATGGCACTGGTTAAGAAGAGAAGACACAACCACAGCTGTTCGTTATCACGTGTGCATACTTTACGTGCATTGTCTGTACTTTGACCGATCAAAGTACACCTGCCAGTGTTGATGGGCCAAGGATCTCAACCGTCAAATGTGAGTGATGATTAGGGTTACAGTAAGAATCATGGAGGACTCCCATGGAAAGAATCATATGACTTTCTGCAAAGAGAAGAAGTTGGGTGTCTGAATGGTCCAAACATGGCGAGCAGAGTATGATAACCTCAGTCAACAGGTGTCAATAATATTATTTTATAATTCAACACGTCCGTCGTGCATTGTTGATGATCTTAACTGGGGCTTATTTTTGGGGTAGGGCTTATATCATGATCACCCTGAAAAACCATGCTAGGCCTTATTCTCTGGTTAGGTTATTTACAAAGAAATACAGTAGTGACTCTCCAGCAACAACTCCATTCTACAGAAGCTTTTAGGTGTGCTGCTACTAGTTGATCAAAAGTAAAAAATAAATAAGTTTCTTAAGTTAAACCATTTTTAAATATGCAACTATTTATTTATTATTTGTTTACTGGCTTTGTTCAACTGGGTTTAGTCAAAAAACTCTATTTATTGGAGGCCTGGGGAGAAAAGCTCCATGTCTTGCATACAATTTAGATAGTCATTTAGTATTACATATAAAAATATTGAGGTATATTAAAAATAACATACGTATAGGTATACATTGGTTACATTACATTCATATGAGCTGAGTGCATTTATTACAGAGGAAAGAGGAAAGATAATGCTGTATTAGTCAATACTGAAAAAGTTGAGCTATAGAAGAGGAATGTTGGTGGAAATATCCAAATATACTAATGTTAATTATATGTGAGGTAGAAAGAAGTAATCTGTTATTCTTTAGTAGCAAAGGTAGAATTTGAAGTGAGTAAGAGTTGATTAACAAGCGGTAAGAGGAGATTAGTTGTGAAGTAATAGACATAGGTTAGTAGTAAGTAGGACATAGCAGTGGGGTTGAGAGAGGGATAGAAAGAAGCACTGGATATGTTAGGGTATTCATCCTGGAGTTACTGATGGACAGTTATCTAGACTGGTAGTATTGTGAGAAGTGAACAGTAGAGTAGTAAACAACTTGCACAAGGAAGTTAAAACAAAACATTAAAAACACAGATATGGGTCAAAAAAATGACTTTAACATATAAACTAGAAAATATCTGCCTTTGACTAAAAGGCACATTATCCCTTACTGTCTCTAGTATTTAAGTCCAAACAACAGTGTTGAGAATCTTTACAGGCAATGGCTAAGCTCTGTCTCCAAGGGAACCATTCAGAAGGAGCTCCTTTGAGATATTACCGTTCATCTTTTGGGGTAAAAATCAACCCCTCTAATCATAAACCCCCAACAGAATTTTCTGTGGCTTTAGTTTGAATTTAAAAAATAAATTGTCTGTCTTCACAATTACATCACCAGGGTAGAAAAGTAAGATTTAATAAGCCAGAGTCCAAATAAGGAAAGCATCATATCAAGTAATGCATTAGTCTCTAAGCAGACTTTACAAATATTTGTAAAATACATTTTCCACTGTAGGAAACAAAATGGCATTCTGATTTATACATCTGTCTTAAATACTGCACATTTACTGAAATGGCAAATTCAATATACCAACACCTTTGCCCAACGGTTCTTGGAATTCATAAATTCCAATGCTCTGGATCAACTAATCCATAGTCCCACCAGGGGCTCCAATATCCTAGACCTGGTCATTACCAACATGGGAAATTGATGCTCCACACCTATGGTCACCCCCTCGTTAGTCAGGTCTGACCATAATCTAATCACCCTTAACATCCACATCCCACCCTCATCCCCCAGTAAGGAAACCTCCATAAAAAACTTCTCCAAAGCCAACTTCATGCTTCTCAAGTCAGAAGTGACAAACTTCATGACACCCATGCAGACAGGAACTGAAAGTTCAACTGCTGAATCCTACACTAAGGCACTGTACGAGTACATCCACTCATGCATGAATCGTGCCATCCCAAATAGAACCAAGATGCTCTCATCCAAAAAAAAGGAAGCCAATGTGGTGGTCCACTGACATAAACAAACTTTACAACAAAAGGAAGAAACTGTTGCAGAAAAGAGGAAAATCCCAGGATGCAAAAAACTCCCATACCAGCCTCAGTAAGAAACTGAGATCCCTCATAAATCCTCCAAAGCTAGTTACGAAAATAAAATTGCCAAAGATTCCAAAGACAACCACAAGGCATTCTATAACTATGTCAAGAATCTAAATGGCAATGCTCAGATCTGCTCTGAGCTAAAACAGAATGGCATTAAATATACTGATCCCAAGGATATTGCCAATATCCTGGCAGATCGATTCAGTGCCAGCTTCACCCCCCTCTCACCCCCTAAATGGCCCATCTCAATACCGGAAGATTGCCAAATTCCAGTAATAATGGCCACACAGGTAAAAACGCACTCTCCAAAGCTAGGAATACAGCATCCATGGGACCAGATGACATCCCGGGCTGTGTACTACATGAACTACAATATGAACTGGCACCTCACCTAAGTGTCATGTTTAATCATAGCCTCACCTCAGGTTTCGTGCCCACTGAGTGGTGCAGAGTTACAGTTATCCCACTCCACAAGGGTGAGATCCACCTTGGATCCCAGAAACTACAGTCCCATCAGTCTGATGAGCCTTATCTGCAAGGCCATGGAGCGTATTATCATGGAACTTATAAACAAAGACATTGGCAACCTTCAAACACTGGACCTCACCCAGTTTGGGTTCATGAAGGGCCGATCTTGTCTCCTGAACCTGATTGACTTCTTTGAATCAGTCTCCAGAGCCATGGACAAGGGTAAGGTGGTCCACACAGCCTATCTTGACCTTGCCAAGGCCTTTGACACCACCCCCACTCTGGAATCATAGATAAACTTACTAAGCTGGGCATTAATCCCTACGTCACCCAATGGGTTGCTAACTGGCTTACTGATATAACCCACACTGTAAAAGTAGCCAACTCCAAATCCAGCTCCAGACAAGTGACAAGTGGAGTACCTCAGGGTTCCGTCCTGGGACCGCTCTTGTTTGGCATCTACTTCTAACTGAAGTACAGGCCAACACTAAGGGACTCTGGCTAACAAAGTTTGCAGATGACTGCAAACTGGGAGCCATTACTGAATTCCCAAATGATGTGGATACTCTACAAAAGGGCCTTACAGAAACAGATGCTTGGTGCCAGAGCCATGGGCTCAAGCTCAATGCCAAGAAATGTATAGTTATCCCCTTTGAGAAAAAATATGTACCCGTGAATTACCATATAAGTGGCAGTACACTAAACACCGAAAGTGTGATAAGAGATATAGGGACACAGGTGGACAGTGGTCTCACCTTCGATAACCACATCGCCACAACAGTCAGGAAATCCTTCTATGTGGCACACCTCATCGCAAAGGGCTTTTCATCCAGAAAAAAGGAGGTCATTGTCCCACTGTACTCATCCCTCATTAGACCCATTATAGAATACAACGCCCTTTTGGTATGTACCTCTCAAGACATCTGCAGCAACTGGAAAGGCCGCATAAATACCTCACTAAAAGAATCACAGGCCTAAAGCAGATACACTACGTTGACCGCCTTAAAAAACTCCAGCTATACTCTGTCGCATATCATCTATGCAGAGGCGATCTCTGCTTAACATACAAGGCCATGTCAAACCCAGAGCTGTTGGACATGCTACACTTAAAGAAATCCCAATCCCTCAGAGCCACACACTCCAGGGATCTAAACCTTGTCATCACAATAAACAAAACATGCTGGAGGGATAGGTTCCTGACCCAGAGACTCCCCAGACTCTGGAACAGATTGCCCATACATGTCAAGCAGAGTGCCTCTTTGGCCCTCTTCAAAAGGAACCTTGACGATTGGATGGGAGAAAGGGAATTCACCCCGGGGATCACGTCAGTTGCCCTGCTAAACAGGGGTCCAGGGAAGTAAATAGTGTGGGAGGAAATAGCCAGGGAATTGTTATGGCTAGGCTTGTATAGGCCCTAGGGCTGATAGCCTAGTACCAACCTATGAACCTATGAATTTTTTTATTTGTTTCTGTTAAAGAAGTTTTTGCAGACATTTGTTTAATTTGATAAAGTTCCAATACAGCAGGTTTATTTTATGCATTTTCCTTTTAAAATTCAGTTATTATATTTAACATTATTCTAGCTCTTCTCACAATACCTACTAGATCTCTACTTTTCAAAAGAAAGTCATTTTGTATCTTTACTGTTTCAGATGTTAAATATGTGCTTTATCACTTTCTCTTATGGAGATATCCAAGCAAAGTCTGGACTATCTCATTGGACTCACTTTGAATCAAGCATTAGTGACTAAAGATACTTCATCTGAATACTAAATGTCTTTGAAGCAACAGTAAACAAGTACACTCAGTTCTTACCTCTAAAGATATGGTTTTAAAACCAGCACCATAGCTTGATGAATATCTCTTATTATATAAAAACTCTTGCTAGCTGTAAAATTTGTTTGCTGTTACCATTAATGTTGTTGGTTATATGACTATACCTATAACAGTCCAAGTATCAACTCTTCACTAATTTCTTTCCAAATTCCAGCAATAGACAGCAGACTAACATGTTCACTAAACCTACAGTTCAGGGTATTTCATCTATCACATACCAAACTATTTGTATTCCATATACATCCTAAAAGGGACCCCAGTTAGGGGGTGTGATAAGAACACATACTGGGTATATTTTTGAGTATCTACACTCTTGGTCTTGTCGTTCGGCTTTTCCCAGTTAGAGGTCACCACAGCAGAACTCCGGTCCTGTAATGATTGGCAGTGGATTTTTATGGTGCCAGCCTGATGCCCAACCTTCAAAGAAGGCACACCCATTCATGCAGGCACCTACCTGCATGTCTTTAAATGTCACCCGACTGCGGGGAGGACATGCAGACTCCACACAGAAGGTGCTCCAGCCGAGAATCGAACCGGAGAACCTTTTGCTGTAAGGCGACAACACTAACCGCTGCCCCACCGCGGTCTCAGTATCTACACTCTTTGTGCAATGTCAAAAATATGCGTTTTCTTCATGCATTATCATCAAATTTTCTACAGCTTTACTAGGTCATCAAAGATACTAAAATTCATATAAACCTGCCATTTTACACCACTCAGTAAAAAGTATAGTAAAAATGTTATTCACTGCACACACACACTCACACACACACACACACACACACACACACACACACACACACACACACACACACACACACACACACACACACTTCACACATACACTTAGACACCTCCAAAATAATCCAAAACTGCCCCTAGAGCCAAATCTACCTTTAGTTTCCCTTAAAGCTTCTGAATGAAAAAAATGAAATAGGGATATTTCCTACTAATATGTATAAAAATTTTACAAAAATAAATTGAGAAACAGATGGCATTTCTCATTCTCTGCAAAGTAAAGAAATTAAATGTATACACTGAACATACAATATACTGTTTCCTACAGGCTGCTGAAATGTGATTTATGCCTGGTATACAAGGCATCCTTGAATTCCCACCTTAATGGACATTTTGCATATCCACAAAACGAACATCTGAACTAATAGATCCAAGGATTTAAACTTTGCTTGTGATTTAAATAGGACATGGAGGGAGAAGCATGTATCTTAGAGAATTTTCATTTCCTGGAATAGGCTACCCATCCATGTGAAGCAGAGCCCTTCCCTAACCCTATTCAAGTGTAACCTGAACCAGTGAATGGAAAATCAGAAATTCACCCCTGGTCTGACACCAAAGTCTCTAATTGACAAAAACAGCAATTCAGTCATGCCCTAACTGACATACACCCCTTAAAATAACCTCTAAGGCAAAATAGCCTGTGGATTACTTTTGGGTTGCATGGCTAGGTTTATAAAGGCTCCTGTGGTCATTAGCCTAGTATATACCTATAAATCTATGAACGTAAAAATAAAATTCACACTCAAACACCCCAAAACAAAATGGACTACCCAAATAAATTCCCTAAAAATTAAAATAATTATTAATAAAAATGTAAATGAATAAAAACCTATACAAAATGCGAACTGCAAGTAGCCAGTTAGAAAAACAGCAAGTGACGAAAATCACAAACCCATTTCTAATTATTTAAACTGACTAAAGATAAACTAACCAAAACAACTAAACTAATAAATTAAAACTTTAACCTCTATAAACTAATAAAATGCATCGAATAAATGAACTGCCATTTCAAAAAGTCAACATTAAAATTTACCTCAGTAACTGCTGGGGAAAAAAATCTAGAGACTGTCTGCTCATACACTAAACCCATATTAAGCAGAAATTTAGGCAATTAATGTAGATCATTGAAATCAACCGAAAACACTGTTTTGACAAGGAAAATATAGAAAAATGGATAACTAGAATATAGAGCTCTCATTTGTGGGATAAATGAAAAACATTGTACTGAAGGATTAGAGTACTTGAATGATAAGTGTCTGCAGTATCTACAGTACAATGTATTTCATATATCACACAACAGACCTACATGTATCACACAGATGTACAAAAATACAAGCATGTACATATAGATAAATAAATAGATATACAGATATTGTGGCATTCATCGTCCAGGGCTTTGTATTTTCATAGCAGTAATCTGTGAAGAGTGTAATACATCATTATGCAAATCACAGACATTCAGGTGAATATATAAATGGAGAGGCATTTTGTTAAACACTCCTCCCTATAGCAAAAACATAATATGCTTAAGGCATAAGCAATAGGTGGCAGCTGACATGCAGATAAGGGACATTACACTTTTGCATATTAGTAGGTTTCATAGAGACGATTTCATATAAACTCGTTTGCATACCAAATGTATAAATGGTCCTGAACGTATGCCAATAAGCAGCAGTTTATTTGGAGATGCAAGGGGAAGGAAAAACATTTCATTTTGATGTCAGGGATGTATTTATGCATACATGGGCAGACTACTGAAGGAGTCAATGGGGGGAAATGTTTCATTCGGTGTCTGAGATGTGCTTGTGTATACATGGGCAGATTACTGTAGGGATCATTGGGAAAAATGTTTCATTTTGAGGCAGTGACATGCTTGTGCATACATGGGCAGACTACTGAAGGGGGCATTGGGGGAAATGTTTCATTTGGTGTCAGGGATGTGCTTGCATATACATGAGCAAACTACAGAAGGGATCCTTGAGGGAAATGTTTCATTTAGTGTTAGGAAAGTGCTTATGCATTCTTGGATATAATACTGAAGGGATCATTGGGGGAAATGTTTCATTTGGTGTTGGGGATGTACTTGTACATACATGGGCAGACTACTGAAGAGATCATTGGTGGAAATGTTTCATTTTGTGTTAGGGATGTGCTTGTGCATACATGGGCAGATTACAGAAGGGGGCATTGGGGAAAATGTTTCATTTGGTGTCAGGGATGCGCTTGCGTATACATGAGCAAACTACAGAAGGGATCCTTGAGGGAAATGTTTCATTTAGTGTTAGGAAAGTGCTTATGCATTCTTGGATATAATACTGAAGGGATCATTGGGGGAAATGTTTCATTTGGTGTTGGGGATGTACTTGTACATACATGGGCAGACTACTGAAGAGATAGTTGGGGAAAATATTTAATTCGGAGTCAACAAAGTGCTTGTGCATATTTGGACATACTGCTGAAGTGATCAGTGGGGGTAATGTTTCATTTTGGTGCTTCTGCATAGATGGACATACTGCTGAAGGAATCGGTAAGAAAATCATTTTGGTGCTTGTGCATACTTGGACATACTGCTGAAGTGATCACTGGGCAAAATAATTTATTTTGTGTCATTTTAGTGCTTGTACACACTTATGATACTCTGCTTGCTTATATTTATTCTAACACAATATATTATTACCATGAGAAAATAGATATTGCGTTTATAAAAAAATCCTTAATGGCCAGATACAATAAGACCACAAGAGTTACTATACATTCCTGGAATATTGATTGATAGCAGTATTGATTCATGAATGTTTTTCAAGTATGATGTATAATTAGTGTTTAACCAATTACTTACTAGATTTAAAATAGCCAACTTAGCATACAATTCATTGTTAGGAAAACCAATCCCTCCATCTTCCCAACTTTTAACATGCCAGTCAAATGATATTCTCAGTTTTTTGGGGATGCCACAAAAAGTTAAGTAACATCAAATTTATTTGTTTGATCAACTTTTTATATGGGAGCATGATTAATGATTATGTGAGGAATAGAATTTTTGGCAAAATAACTATTTTTATCAGTGTTAGTCTTTCATCCATCGTAAAGAACATTTTGTTCCAATTATCTGTAATTTTCCTTATTGTGTCTATTAAAGTTTTATAATGCAATAATACTGCCTCAGACCAACTAGGTTTTAAGATGACTCCTAAATATTTAATTTGATTGCTCTACTAATTAAACTCCTTATATTTGTCTAAAGAGGTTGTTGTTTTTTGTTCATCAATAAAGTCTCCATTTTAGTGGTATTAAAATTTAAACATGAAATGTTCTCAAAAATTTATAAAGCTTCAGTAATATAATCTATTGAGGAATCAATGACTCTACTTGTTAATAAGATATCATCTGCAAATAGTTGTAGTTTGGAGCAACAATTTTTTTCACTAGAGAATCCTTTTATCTTAGAATTTGCTCTAATAAAATTATTAAGGCAAATAAAGGAGTTAAGGGGCAACCTTATTTTGTACCTTTTAATATTCTAAAAGGACTCGATAAAAATGATTCAATCTTAAGTGAAACGGCATTTTCATATAATTTATTAATTGAATCTATGAATTTTGCAGAAAAATTATATTCTTTAAGAACTTTAAATAGATATGTCCAAGCAATAGTGTAATTTGTATAAACATCAGAATCACCATTCTTCCTTTCTCTTTGTTATTTATGCTTTATCGCATTTTAAAAAGGTGATATGTAGTAAGTCTTTTGTTAAAGATTTATTCCTTCTGATGTTTCCCATAGCATTCACTAATGTTTGTCTTGATTCATTTAACTTAAATAATATCATTATTTATTAGTTTTCAAATCCATCAGTAATACATCATCATCTCTTCTCTGGAGAATCTTTGCATGGAGATTTTTACACAGAAGCTTTTTAACTCCACACAAAATTGCACTGATATATAAAAAGGATAATATTAAATGTCGGCGATGTGAGGATGTTTCAAATGCAAACTGGATCCACACGGTACTCGACTGTAAAATAGTTGCCTCATTCTGTGTAGATTTGAGAGACTTTGCTAAAGCTTTATGGTTGGATAATTGTAACATTACTAATTCACTGATACTGTTTAACACACCAATTCTAGGTTCAATTCCAAGAGCACAGGTAACTCTTCTCTGCTCTCTCTTTGCTGTAGCAAGGAAAGTTATAACTGTAAATTGGAAAAGTAAAAACAATCTCACTTTTTCAGAATGAATTTCTCTTGCCAAAACTGTTTGTAATAGGGAAATACAAACTGCACAAGCTAGAACAGTGAACATCACTCATAAACATCTGTCATGGATAAAACGTAAAGATCTTTTGGATAAATATTAATAATGTATGTATATATTTCTGTTATGGACTCTGTATATAGTTTGCTTGTATTAATTGATAGTTTGTTTTGTTATTATGCTTATGATGTTTAAAACCCAATAAAAAGTTCTTAAAAAAAGAAAATAGATATTGCATACAACAATCAGCAGATAATCTGAAGCAGCATCTTGTCTGACATTAAAGAACAGTATACTGTTTATAACTGTATGTGTGCCCAAGTAATATAGTGCTCTATGCCAGCAATGTCTTTCTGCACAAGAAGGTTTTCAGGTAGTGTTATAACTTATGATAATTTTCAGCTTAAGTCTGAAGGAATACACTAGTTGTAATGATATAGTACATTTGCACCAGAAGTGCAGTACATGTACGTATCTATTAATTACAACATATCTTTATATATATGATTTTGAAGGTGTTAATCATAAAATGGGTACTATACCTCATTGTTTTAAAAAAATCTTCATGAAAGCTTCCTTAGCATGATATTATTAATCTATGAAGAATGCATTTATTTTTGTTATACGGGTAAGTGGGCTGATTCAAATGGATCCTTCTTAGATGCTTCTTGATACCAGCAAGATACACTACATATATATATATATATATATATATATATATATATATATATATATATATCTGGAGCAAATATTTGCTTGCATCGAAGATATATTAGTATAATCAGACCTTTATATCTGAGCATTACATTGTAGCAATATTATGTCACAAAGCAATGTATGATATAAATTGTATTTTTTATTTTGGCAGTCTGAGATTTATCTGCATTTATAATATGAGAATACATTCTCCACACGAGTACACTGTTTAGCATTATAACATACAACATTTGCAGTGCAATTTAGAGGTATTATATGCATTACCAAATCATACTTTGTAGCCCTTTACCTTGAGAAATTACCATGAAATTTCATTGCATTCAGCAGATTCATAAGCATGTAATTCAAGCATTTCATAGTAATTACACAACAACTCTTGACTTGTCTGAAATGCTAAAATTAGTAAGCTTAAAAAAAGACCAATCTGCTACCACTCTTAAAACGTTATTGGAGGCTTCCATCTATAGTAACTGTAAGACTTCATCAGAATAACTGAAATAAAACATGCCAGTTTGAAAAACATCTTAACAAAAAGGTTAAAAATCTAAGAGATACAAGTTTTGTAGGTACAATGATTATGGTCCCTATCCGTCTTTGTCCCATGTTAACCATACCTTTTCACCTAGTGAATAGTGTAATTGTAATTCTGTTGATTTGGTATATTTGTCTAAGTGCCCAACATGAGATGGCTTCTAAGTAGAAAAAAAAAAACATAAGGAAACTATTACAAATAATTTATGAGTACCTTTATGCAATTAAGACTAAAAGGTTTAATAATGCCTTATACAAATACTTGAAAATATGTAGTGAATTTAAGAAATGTCTGATTTCAGTATTAGAATATGTGAAAATTTATGGCAGATGTGATGATTGCAATAACTTATTAGAATATCATGAGTTAATTTGTCAGACTAGGCTTTTTACAAATCATTCACCTGGATTAAACAAAATGATTTCTGTGAACAAAAGTGACAGACTTCATTCTTTAAAAAATGAGTGGCTGTTATGGTAATTTATTACCGGTCATTAAATCACATAGTCAGTTTCATCAATAGCATTCAAATGAGGTGTATTTTGTTTCATTTATTCTGATGAAGTCTCATACTTACAGATAGAAGAAAGTGCTCAATAAAGTTTTTACATTTGGTGACTCAGGTTGGATGTGTTTTTACTTATTTATTTATTTATTATTAATTGCACTCTATGGGATTATGCAGAGAAGCTAAGACATACAGTATGAAATAGCAATATTTCCAATGTAAAGCCAACATGTTAGCATCTGTTAATATTATATCAAGCAATACAAAATGTATAGTTCGTGATGCAAATATCAGTTGGCTGTATGCTTTTCATTTTGTAGCCAGTTACTTTTTATCTATTTCCAAGGAGGACTACAAATCATTCAGGACAAGCCATACAACAAACAATATGAAGACTGTTGTAGCTACACTACAGTCGCACATTTTACATAATATATTCTGTAACTTTTTTAAACTAGTATCTGTAAAGACAGTAGTCACGTGTGCCTTATGCAGTGGTGACAGTGACTATCACATAACGCAGAAGGATAATAAAATAGAGCTTGTCATCATTGTTAATAAGTACTTGTCCATTCAGCATCTATTGTTGTGGAACTATAATGGGGTGATATCTGCTTTTCTGAGTTTTTTTAATGAATTAGATTTTCTACTTGTCTAACTTAGGGTAATAGTAGTAATCAGGCTGTATCTCTTTTTATGAGTATTAGCTGTAGGTATTGATAGATATTTGTTCATTCTTGGTCATTGTAGTACACAGTGCCCTTTCTGAGTATACAGTCTATTAGCTCAGGTTGCACAATACTGCAGATACTGGCATTTCTATATTAATATCAACACTTTCCTTACTAGACCAATTGCTTGTCTTTTATAAGTAACATTTGGACCACTGGTGCTTCTTGCTTGCTAGTTATACCATGAACCTACAGACTTTGGAAAGGTTTGTAAAGCTGATTGGTTGGATATGCAGACAGAACATAGACAGAGCAAGTCCGTGTTTGAGCTAAAAAGTAGGACTCTTTTTGCAGTTGTTGGTCATGCTTCTGGTCATAAAAACATCATTATTGTCCAGGTTATGTTTAGTTACTTGATGTCCCAATATTGAAATCACCAGAATGTTACACAGATTAAAATTTGGGATCATGATGTAGTCCCAGGTATTTGAATTTGGGTACCCATTCTTTGGGGAGCTATCTAGATATGCTGTACTGCATCCAGCAGGAAATTTAAGGCTGCCATGGTTGCCAAATAGTTTGTATTTTGCTTTGTGCTAATTATTCGCCAGGTGTGTGTTCTGCAGCCATGCCATTGTTTTGTTAGATCACCCTGTAATTCATCTTCGTTACCTGAAATGTCGGATGCCTGGATGTCAGATAACCGTATCATAAGCGTACAACATTAAGTTATAATGATAACGATAATGACACTGTAGTATGACTAACCCTTGAACTGCTTCTTCTGAAGTATTGCAGAAAGGAAATGAGGTATCCTCTTCCTTCACTTGGACACACATTCTTATCCGTATAGTTTTTTAAAAAGTTGAGCTGGTTTCTTGCTAAACTGATACAGTTTACAGCTTTAGACCTTAGTCATTCCATTATTACTGTGTCAGACTTTCTCAGTAGGTATACAGACATGCACCACTTTAGGTGTGTCCTTACCTTTTCATTGCCATGATGTGGTAGCTGTAACCCTACCTGAGCTACAACCATGCTGTTCCTCAGCAAGTATAAGAATTCTTGTACTTGGTGTGCTACTATTTTGTCTAGTAATTTTTATGCAGAAATTTTACCTGTAGTGCTCTTGAATGGTAAGCAATTTTGATTTAGGTAAAGGTGCAAAAATGGCTTCTTTCCAGCTTTAAGAGAAGATGCTATGTGTAATCAAATAAAATATATATATATATATGAGGGGCTTGAAGATGAATTTGTGGCTATTTTTAGATACTGATGGTTGAGATTTTTGTGGTGAGATTTTTTGTATTGTTTTGTATTACCTTTGTTAACAACATTTGTACAATTTTTCTAGTTGTTATTTTAAAATAGAAAGAGGGTCTGCAAAGGTGTTCGAGCTGTGATGGAGTAAAATCATTTGTGTTATATTTGTGCTGAAGTGCTTACTGGTGGAGAACACATGATCTGATTAGATAATACTTCCTGGGGTTGGTAATGCTTACTTTGTGAACATCAAGCTAAATTTTGCTGGTTTGTCATTTATTTCATCTTTTCAAATGTTTCCTAGAAGGTTGAGATATCTAGCTTGTTGATTTTTTAAAATGCTCATTTGGAATGCTTAACTGCATTTTATAAAGGTATTTTAATGGAATGAAATGTTCTAGTCTGCTTCCTGATAAATCATGATGCACTGTGATGCTTTGCCACCTGTTTAAGATTTTCTTTATTTATTTGCATATTTATCCATTGTTGACCAGGTTAGTCCCACTAGGCTAGTGGCCTTTTTTTTCAGGGTAGACCTAAAGTGGTATTTATAGAATAGGGTTAATTTGGGCAGGGCAGCAGGGAATTCCCCCTACTATTTGGAGCTGCTAGATGGTGCTCCATGGCTCCTACAGCAGCAAGGAAGAGGCCTAAGGGAAGCAGCAGCATAGAGGAGGACAGAAAGATATGGAGAGTCTGAAGGTGTTAAAAGGAGAATTTGGAGAAAATTTTGATTGATACTGACTATCAGAATGCAGATAAAGATACCTGTATGGTGGATGATACAAATGAGCAGACTTTAGCTGTCAAAACAGAGAAAGAAATGAGTCCTTTGAAATGGTGTAGATAATACACCTGGCATCAGGAGGGCTTACAGATAGTGTTCTGTTGAAAATAATTCTGCAAGATGATCCAGGTGGCTGTTCTGGTGTTTTATGGGGTGAGATGGAAGATAACTTTTTCGGAAGTGCCGAGGATGATAACCTGGAAGAAGAATCCAGCAATGTGGCAGCAGAGAGTGCAGCAGTTAAAACGTATTCAATGTTGACAGAAAGTATAAGAGGAAACCAGCAACAAACTGAGAAGCTGTCTGGTTTTGTGTCAACAGAGAATGCAGTAGTTAAAACTTATCCAGCGGTGACAGCATGCAAAAAAAAAGAAGAGCAGCAACAAACTGTAAGTAAAAGTGTTTTTTTTTTTTTAAAGAAGCAAAGACCAGCTGTGAGAATAAGAACAAAAAACTGGCACTGTAATAGATAGATATTACATATGGGACAATTTTGTAACTGTTCTGGGATTTAAACTTATGAAAATTCATTTTTTATACATGTAGAGACAAAACCTTTTTGTGATTTAACATTTGAAACTGAAGGACTAATGACAATATTTATGTAATTGTGTTATTCGTGGAACATTTTTTTGTTTTCTGGTAGTAACTTAAATGTTAAAAAAATGTTACTTTGTAATTTAGAACTGATGAACGGGAAGAAGACAATGCTAAAAAATACATGCAAGGTGTGTAAGCAAACTAAATAATGAAAAAGAAGGGAAATGGAAGAAAACATGCATGAGGAAGGACATCAAAAGGTTGTTGGAGAAGGTGAACTAGGTGAAGAAGAAACTGCAGAAGAAGAAACGATATGGAGAGGAAAGAGAAGGAGAGAGTTTGCACACAGGAAGAGAGGTCAGGAGAAGGGATTGACACTAAGAATTTGTTGATGTTCTAGCCAGTGTAAAATCTGATTCTTAGAATCAATGATTATTTACATAAATCCAAGAAAAACTATTTAATAGGGGAAAGAGTAAAAATAAGAAAAGGAAAATTTTTAAATAATTTCCTTCAACTTAAAAAGAAGAGGAAGCAATTCAGAAAATGTAAGCAGTATTATTTATTGAAATATCTCTTCTTGTGCAGTTTCATATTCATCCAGCTTTTTCCTCATTTCAACCTCTGAGTTTTGAAGTTCTGTCTCCTTATCGGAATATCTGTTTAAAGCTTCTTCCATTTTTTCCAGCTTTTTCCATCAGTGTTTCATTTATTTTAACCAGTTCTGTGTGCAGCTGCTTTATATTTTTCTCTAGGTTACTGGAAGTCATGCCTGGGACTTGCACTGCTTCTTTCTGAACAACTGCAGTACTCCTCTCAGTCTGTGTTTCTTTCTCACCTTTTGTCACAGATTTTCCTCCAGTTCCTTTATATTTCTTTTTTCCTGACATCCAGGCAGTCCACTTACTAGCCAGTTACAGAAATGTACCCAGAAATCTAGGTTCACTTGCCTTCTTTGCTAAGTTTCTGTTTTCAGACTGGGAGAGCCAGAATTAAGCTGTTACTCAATGTGCAGCCATCTTGGAAGTCCTCCAATGTGAACAGCATTATTAACACTGTGAGAAGAACAGGGATACTGAAATGGTGTGCTAAATGTGATGTAGATGCTATTCAGTTAGAGGATGTATGATTCCTGACAAGTGAAGAAAGACTACAAACAGAAAAAGTGTGGGGTGGAAATATGATATGGAACTTAGGATGCAAAAATGTTTGTAGAATGGGTGTTTTGTGTAAAATAGCAGTTAAAATATTAGATGTAACATTGTAAGAATGTAAAGATTAACTGTTGTAGACGTGAGGTGTTGTATGCATATATAAGTAGCAAGGAAAGAGAGAATCTGTTTCATCAAATATTAGACTGTGTGGTGGTTAACATGAAAATTGTAATTACTGGAGACTTTATAATTAAGGGGAAGACATACAAAAGAAAGGAAAAGACATAAAATGCAGGAAGTGATAAAATGTAGTAAATCAGCTGTATGGAACAAAAGGCAATGCGTTTTTATACACGAAGGGGCACTTGGATCTGAAATTGATTATTTTGTATTATTGGAAGGCTTGTGAGTAGCAAATGGAAATACAATTATGAAGGGCTTTTTAGATCATTTAGCAATATGGATGGAGGTGATGGATAAAAGGGAGCATATTAAAATAGGAAAATGAATACAAAGAATAAATGAGAAATTATGGGAGAAAACTGAAGAGTATAAAGTATTGCAGGTATAGAGAAATCACATAACCATGAAAGACTTTTATAAAACTGGTCTGAGTTGTAGATTGAATTTAAAAAGAAGTACACATTTTTTTTCAGTGGCAATATGATATAGGAAAGGAAGAGAAAGAAAAGTAAGAAAACATTTATAGAAATGCATTAGAAAATTTAGACAATAATACAAGAGAGTATTATGATATGCAAAAAGCAATATATACAAGAAAGGGAGAGAAAATTAAGGCATTACTGTTTAGTCAGAGATATTTACAAAGCAAAAAAGAGGATATATCTGCATATTTGCATAAAATAGTAAAGGACAATATTAGTGTAATGGAAATAAATGAAATATGTAAAAGAATAAGTAAAAATAAGTAAAGAGTAAATTATGACTATTGTAGCGCAACATGTGGAAACATGTATGAGTGTCTTTCAGCTTTTCCCGGTTAGGGGTCACCACAGCGGAACTCCGGTCCGCTCATGATTGGCAGTGGATTTTTAGGGTGCCGAGTTGCTAGCCCGATGCCCAACCTTCAAAGGCATGGCCATTCATGCTCACACCTACCTGCATGTCTTTAGCATCACTCGACCACGGGGAGGACATGCAGAGTCCACACAGAGGGCGCTATGTATAAGAGTGTAAGGATGGAAAATAACAGAGAAAGGAACGTAAAGAACTTTCCAGAATGAGTTAAGAAAGTCTTTGAAAAAGAAATTACTATTAGTGAATTGAATAAAGTACTTAAGAAACTAAATGGTGATTCAATACAAGGCCCAGATAGTACAAGAAATTAATGGACTGGCAAAGAGGGTATTTTATAAATGTACTGAATGAATGGTTACAAAAATGTATTTTTCATGAAGAGATTTGAAGTGTGACATTAAAATTTATATAGAAGAATGAAGTAAAAAATTGGAGATCCCTCATACTAAAAATGTTATGGGAATAATACAATGAAGAAAGGAAGAAAGGAAGAAAGGGTGAGGGATATTGTGGAAGAAAGTATATATGGTATAAAAGGGAAGGGAAATCAAGAATTGTTTTTTGGTTGTGAGAGAAATATTGAATTAAATTCTGTTTAGTGGGAAATAGATTTTGGCAGATATATTGCTAAGAATCAGATTATGTTTTTAGAAGGAGTGGGGGCCAATTATGGAAGAATAACAATGAGAATGTTATAAGAAAAGTGATAAATAGTAATAAATAGAAATATGTATATATGTGTCTGCAAATATGTACATTTTGTTAATATGTAAATAATGTTCTATGTTGTATTACAAAAAGGGGCCCTAGTCTTTTTGATGTGTGCTGTTGCAGCTTTTACATCCAGCTGGACTACCACCTACTGTAGCAGATGGGACCTCAATTTAACATCTCATCTGAAGAAGATTTGGCTGCTTTGTTTCTGAAAAGTAGGAGGATGTTTGTTGATCAGTATAAGCAAAGAAGAACTGAAATGTTATAAGGAATCATCCAGATTATTAGATGTCAGCACGTAATTCCAGTTAGTGTCAGGTAAGACAGATATTCCAAACATGGAATGGCTCCAGATCTTTCTCGTCACTTGCTATAAGTGTCCCACAAAAATGTGTCCTCTCACCATTCCTGTGGTCACTGGTCATTAACAACCCCTCCAAGAAACAATGAAAGCCTTGGACCGTGAGAAATAAATAGTTCATCAAAAAGACAAGAAAAAAGGCTTTTGTTTCAACTCTGCTTGAATATTTTCTGTTCCACTTATAGTGACCTGTGTGGTGGCACTATGTTTTTGTACTTTTCTGCATTTTTCCATGTTTTTTATTCAGAATGTCATCTCTTTGCATTTTTAACTTGTTCTTCTACCTTAGTCTTGTAACTTCATTTGCATTTGTGGGAGAATGCTGAATTACTGCAAGATCTGAACATCATTTATACATTATGCTGGACTTCAATATCCATGTCTTTTGAAGTTGGTCTGGGAGTTTAATCTTGTAGTTTCATTTGCAGTTGTGGGAGAATTATGAACTACTGCAGGACCTAAACTTCATTAATTGTTTACTACTGCATTTTTCCACAAGCAGTTATACTGGTAAATTTCTGCGTAGTCTAGGTTCATAGGTACACAGGTATATACTAGGCTAACAACTACCAGGGCCTTTATAAGCCAAGAAGTGAAATACAACCCAACTGTGATGCTATGTATCTTGGCATTTATTAAGAGGAGGTATGTTATTCAGGAATTTTATAAAGGTTATGTGGGCTGTATGTTAGGTTGTGCATTACAGCCTGCCTCTGTCATGGGAGCTAGACCCAGGGTGAATTTCTGATTTCCCATCCATCAGTCAAGGTTAAGCTTAAATAGGGTTAGGGATGGACTCTGCTTCCAATGGATAGGGAGCCTGTTCCAGAGCATGGGGATCCTCTGAGACACGTCTGTCTCACCAACATGTCTTATTTATATCACAAACAAAATTTAAATCCTTAGATCTAGTGCTTCTGATACTGTTCATTTTGTGTAAATGTGAACAGTATTATTATTTAATGAAACATCTCTTCTTGTGCAGTCTCATATGCAGTCTCATACCACCAGAGCTGGATCAGAGGATGCCTTGTATGCCAGGCATAGATTGCCTCTCAGTAACCTGTAGAAGACAAGGTACATAGAGGGGGCTTTAAGATGATCCATATAGGACAATGTGTTTATACCCTGGATTCTCTTGGTAAGGAACTTTTGTGGGTGTTTCAGCCATTGTATATGTCTGGTCAAGTACAAGCTAATGAGGGCATTACACTCAAGGATGGGTTTGATAAGAGCCACATAATGTGAAATTATGACTTCCTTGGACCTGGATACCATGTCCTTATTTATAAGGTGGGCAGCATAGAATGATTTTCTTTCTACCTTGGCCAGATGTTGGTCAAAGGCCAGATTACTGTCTATATATGTTCCCACATCCCTGTCTACCAAGTGAACTCTTAGGGATATCTTATCAATGGAGTAATTAGCCTGGGAGGCAGTTATCCAAAAAGGCACTATAATGCATTTCTTGGTATTGAGTTTTAATCTGTAACTTTGGCACAAGTCATTTGTCCATGCTAGACCCTCTCATAAGATGTTTGTGCCATGGGTAGGAATCTGTGATAGTTCTCAATTTTCAATCAACTGTGAACTTGGTCGGCCAAAGGCCCTTGGCATTAGCTGTTACCTCTGAGAAGTAGATGCCAAATAAGAGCGGCCCCAGTGAGGTGCCCTGAGTTACCCCACAGGTGACTGGTCTGTTAGACGAGGTAATCTCACCACTCCTGATTTCCTGGGTCCTGCCTGTGAGCTAATTGGTAATCCATTAAGTTATGTACCTGTTCATGCACAGTTTGATGAGTTAGTCAATTATAAGTGAGTGGAATATTGTATTGAATGCCTTAGCCAGGGCCAGTTAGGCAGTATGAACCATTTTCCCCTCATCCATTGCCTCCGTGACCTTCTCAAAGAAGTCCACCAAGTTTAGTAGACATGACCTTCCTTTGACAAAGCCAAACTGGGTTGGGTCCGGTGTTGGAAGGTTGTCTATGTCTTTGTTGATCATTTCCATGATAATTCATTGCATGGCTTTCAGTATTAGACTAGTCAGACTAATAGGTCGATAGTTTGCAGGGTCAGTTGATGGTCCACCCCTGTGAACTGGGATAGCAGTTGCAGTCCTCAATTCTCTTAGCACAAAGCCTGTTTTGAGGCTGTAGTTGAAAATGACCCAGGAAACCCGTCCCATACCATGTATTTAAACTTATTAGAAACACTAACCATCCAACCCAATACCATATTCATGGGTGACTTTAATTACCCCCACTATTAACTGGGAATCCTAAAATCTTGATGAGTGGATGGGAAATAGGAAATACACCCCAGGGATCACTTCTGTGGCTCTGCTCGACAGTGGCACAGGAAAATAACTTTCTTGGATGGCATAAGCCAGGGTACCTTGTTGGCTAGGCTTACTTAGGCCCTTGGGCTGATAGCCTAGTACCTACCTATGAACCTATGAACGTCAAATGTACATACACAGAGATTCCTGGATTTTGTAAACACAAACTCCCTGGATCAGATAGTCAATGCACCAACATGGGGTGCAACCATACTGGATCTGGTCCTCACTAATATGGGAGAGTGCTGCACACCCCCTACTGTAATGCCTTTCCTGGTAAGGTCAGACCATTTTCCTTTGAAATAAAAATAAAACCTGGACACCCAACTAAACCAGGAATATTAATGAACTATTCTAAGGCTAACATCCTGGTATTAAGTGAGAACCTGGCAAAATTTCAAGCCCCTATAAACCCCGAGAACACTTCTGCCTATGCAGAACTGTTCACAGAAACCCTGTCAAAGTATGTTAATAGCTGCATAGTGGCAGCTGTACCCACCAGGAAGAAGTGCAGAACTAACTCACAAAACAAGCCACCCTGGTGGGATCACAAAATCATTCAGCTGTACAACAGGAGGAAGAAAATCATGGCAAAAATTAGGAGGTGCAGCACCCAGCAGGATAAAAGCACTCTCATCAAACTAAACAAACAACTCAGGGGATAAATAAAGTCTACCAAAGCCAAATTTGAGGTAAGTTTGGCCTCTTAGGCCAAGGACAACCACAAAGCATTCTTTAGCTATGTCCACAACCACAAAGGCAATAAACAATTGTGTGCAGAGCTCATTGTAAATGGAGACACATATACTAGCCAGAAGATATAGCAAACCTCCTGGCTGATAAATTCAGCTCCAACTTTATTCCTCTCTCCCGCTCAACCTTCCTTCAGGAAATATCAGATATAACTCCCCCTACTATCACTAGGGAACAGGTTCTTAATGCTCTCTCTAAGACCAAGTACACTGCATCAATGAGCCCAGACAATATCCCAGGATGCCTTCTAAATAGCATGAATCATGACCTATCAGGACCTTTGGAATTAATATTTAACTGTAGCCTCCAAACAGGCTTCATGCCTCATTAATGAAGAAAGGCAACAGTCATTCCTCTGCACAAAAGTGGGCCATCTACAGACCCTGGAAACTGCAGACCCATAAGTCACACTAGTCTTATATGTAAAGCCATGGAAAGAATTATCATGGAGATGATCAACATAGATATAGTAAACCTCCAGACACTGGACCCAATGCAGTTTGGTTTCGGCAGGGGCAGATCATCCCTGCTCAACCTGGTGGACTTCTTTGAGAAGATCACCAAAGCAATGGATGAGGGAAAAATCGTTCACACTGCCTACCTTGACCTAGCCAAGGCATTTGACACAATACCCCTCTCAGGCATTGTTGACAAACTCAAGAGGTTAGGTACAGACCCGTATGTCACAAAGTGGATAGCCTACTGGTTCACAGACAGGACTCAGGAAGTTAAAATTGGGGAGTCCACATCTACAAATAGGCCAGTCACAAGTGGAATCCCTCAGGGATCAGTCCTTGGACTACTCCTTTTTGGCATTTACTTCTCAGAAGTCAAGGCCAATGTCAGTGGTCTCTGGCTGACTAAATTTGCAGAAGACTGCAAATTAGGAACTGTCATTGAATCTCACACTGACACAAATGTTCTACAGGAGGGGCTGACACAGACAAACAACTGGTGTCAGAGTCATGGACTAAAACTAAATGCCAAGAAATGCATAATAGTATCCTTTGGAAATGCATCCATCCTGGTAACTATCATATAGACAACAAACCCCTTAGAGTTGACCCAATAGTCAGAGACATAGGGACACACATAGATAGTAATCTAGCCTTTGATCATCACGTGTCTACAGTGGTGAGGAAAGCATTCTATGTTGCACAACTTATAAGCAAACATATGGCATCTAAGTCCAAGGAAGTCATTGTTTCACTGTATTCGGCATTTATCAGACCTATCATTGAGTACAATGCCTCTTTTGGTATGTATCTAACCAGGCATATCCAACAACTGGAACATCCACAGAGGCTCCTCACTAAAAGAATACAGAGCATAAGTAATATGTCCTATGCAGACTGCCTCAAGGCCCTATCCCTGTATTCTGTATCCTACAGGCTTTTGAGGGGAGATCTACGCCTGGTATACAGGGCATTGTCAGACCCCACTCTGATGAACCTCCTGCATAATCACAAAACAAACAGTACCATAATTACCCATTCTAACGACTTAAACCTTGCCTGTGATATAAATAGGACCTGCTGGAGAGACAGGTATGTATCCCAGAGACTACCCTGTCTGTGGAACAGGCTCCCCATCCATGTGAAATAGAGTTCCTCCCTAATCCAATTCAAGTACAACTTGGACAACTGGATGGGAAACCAGGAATTCATCCCTGGTTTGGCACCTGTGTCTCTAATGCAAACAGGTAACCTGTATATGGTTCATCTCCCAGACCCATGCTTATACTTATCAAAGGTAACAGAACTTGTCAGAGATTTGGGATGCATGGCTAGGCTTAAAAAGGCCCTTGTGGTCATTAGCCTAGTAAACACCTATTAACCTATGAACCTATAAAATGACTCAAGTGTTCCTGATAGGTCATCTTTCAGTTTATTTAGGAGAAATCCCAGGATATGGTTGGGGTCTATTCAGGCTGTGTTTTTAGCCTTAATGAGCACCTCGGGACCTATTAGTAATTGGGGGGTTATGCTAGTAGGTATTTAATGGAGAGGAATTTGGGGGTGTGGGGGGTGATGTTTGAGCTGAAATTTTCAGCCAGCAAATTTGCTATGTTGCTCTACTCAGTGAAGATGGCACCACTGACCTTCAATTTGGCACAAAGATGTGTGCTGCCCTTGAGGTTTCGGACATAGCTGTAGAAGATGTTGTGGTTGTCTTTAGCCTGTGAGACTATCGTGACCTTATGCTTGGCCTTTTTGGAAATAATTAGCCCTCTTAGTTTCCTGGTCATCTTAATTATAGCACTCCTATTGTTACAGGAGTTGTTCTTCCTGATTTTAATCATGACTTTTTTCCTTTGTTATAACCTGTTAAGGTTAGGATTCCACCAGTTTGGTTTGTTTCTAGAGTTTATTTTGGGATTACTTCTAGCAAGTACAGCAGCCTCCATAGAGCCATTTATATGGCTGTACAGGATCTCTGTGAGCAATTCCACATAGGTTGCTATGAACTCAGGATGTAATCTGGCTTGAAATAGTGGCAGTATTGTATCTTTTGCTGCAGGATTTGTGCTTCTATGCTTCTACAGCTGTTTAAATTCCAGTTTTGCTTCTTGAGACTTATGTGCTTAAAATTGTGTTCCACTACCGTTCTGCTTGTTATATTGCTGTTTTCTCCTGTTCTTGTATCTGCCCAGCCCCCACTCATGCACTAAGTATTCTCTCTGCTGCTCTGTACAGTTTTTACACTATTACATTTTTCAATGCCCCCCCCCCCCACCCTGTAAAAGCTATGCTTCTGAAATTCTAACCTACCTGGGGGTCAATGACCTCGGAGTCATAGCATTAAGATGACTGATGTGCAACAGGTCCTGAAGTCACAGAGTTCCACTATTTGCTTTATTTGATTGGTTCTCTCAATAGCTGATCGACTATAACCAGCACAGAAGTAAGCTCACCCTGGGTCTTTTATACAACACTGTGAGAAATACAGAAATCCCAGAACTGTGAGACATAAACTTTTCATCAAAAAGAGAAGAATAAAAAGCTGTGCTGAACTGCAGTCAGCTTACCACCGCCATTGGACTGGCTGTATATTAGGTTCTGTATAAGAGCTTTTTTCCCTATAAGAGACTTGCAAAATCTATACAACCTTAGAAATGTAAGTCTGAGGCTCAAATAACCTGTTCCAAGAACAAATAAACACACCTTGAGTTGCATTACACCACTGACCAAATAAACAGGCATTTCCCCACGCCTTAGTAGTAAGTCCACCCAAACAATATCCTTACCAAACTGGACTCCAAGCAGTTAGAGTTACACTCTGCCCCCCACCACCACCACCACCACCACCACCACAACCAAGGTCATTCATGTCAAAACCATGGACCAGCACTTCTCCACAACTTCTGTTGCCAGCCTGATTGAGATGGGTATCTTGAGACAGTGTAAACATTGTCTCATGCTGTCTGATAATCATATACTACTCAGACAACATAACAGTATGTGAGAGGTGTACATATATGTAATGCTGCTGTAGGCAAAAATCTCACACAAAGTAGACTCAGACACCAAAATCATCAGCAGTACACCTACCACACCTCACCAGTGCCATCACAATACACCCAAAGTACACTCCACAGGTTAAGACTACCACCTCACATAGCACAAAGAGTCCCAAAGTTGCAGATGTTGAGCCCTTAAGACAGGCATTTGCCCAATCAATAGGTTCATAGGTTCATAGGTAAGTACTAGGCTATCTGTCCGAGGGCATCTATAAGCCTAGCCAGAATGTGTTGGCTTTCGCTGCCTCCTTAGATTAGTTCCCTGTGCCTCGGTCCAGCAGAGCCATTAGTTCCCTGTTCTGTCCAGTAGAGCCACTGCAGTGATCCCTGGGGTAAATTTTCTGTTTCACATCCACTCGTCAAGGTTTCTCTTGAAGAGTGTTAGTGAGGGGCTCTGCCTAATGTAGATTGGAATCCTGTTCCAAAGCATGAGGAGTCTCTGGGACAGGAATCTACCCCTCCAGCACATCCTATTTATCATTGTGATGAGGTTTAGATCCCTAGAGCATGTGGCTCTTGTGGATTTGTTTTCTTAGGTGGAGCATGTCCATCAATTCTGGGTTGGACATGGCCTTGTATGTCAGGCAGAGATCACCTATGAGTAAGAGGTATGCAACCGAGTACAGCTGGAGTTTCTTCAGTCGGGATGCATAGGGCATCTGTTTGAGGCCAGTAATCCTCTTGGTGAGGTACTTCTGTGGTCTTTCCAGCTGTTGCAGGTGTCTTGTAAGGTACATCCCAAATGGGGCATTGTACTCTATGATTGTTCTGATGAGTAATGAGTAGAGGGGCACAATAACCTCTTTTGTTCTAGATGCAAACCCTTTTGTGATTAGGTGGGCCACATAGAAGGATTTTCTAACCACCTTGGCAATATGATTATCAAAGGAGAGATTATTATCTACTTGGGTCCCCAGATCCCTTATTACATTTTCTGTATTTAGGGGACTACCACGTATGTGGTAGTTCGCGGGTACTTTGTTTTTTCCAAAGCGGGTGACTATGCACTTTTGGCATTTAGCTTGAGGCCATGATTTTGACACCAGGTATCCGTCTCAGTGAGACCTTTCTGGAGGATGTCTGTATCAGCTGGAGAGTCGATTTATGGCTCCCAATTTGAAATCGTCTGCAAACTTGGTCAGCCATAGTCCTCCTGTGCTTGCCTGTACCTCTGAGAAGTATATACCGAACAAGAGGGGTCCCAGGACTGAGCCCTGGGGGATGCCACTTGTAACTGGTTTAGAGTTGGACATAGAGCCTGCAACTCTCACCGTGTGGGTTCTATCCGTGAGCCAATTGACAACCCATCTCGTGATGTAGGGGTTTGTGTTCAGGCTGGTGATCTTGTCTATAATACCAGAATGGGGAATGGTGTTGAAAGCCTTTGCAAGGTCTAGGTAGGCTGTGTGGACCTCCTTTCCCTCGACTAAAGCCTTGGAAACTGTTTCAAAGAAGTCCACCAGGTTTAGGAGGCATGATCTGCCCTTAACAAAGCCAAGCTGGGTAGGGTCCAATGTTTGAAGGTTCCCAATGTCTCTAGTTAATGAGTTCCATGATGATGCACTGTCTGCCAGGATTTTGCTGATATCGGTCGGTTCAGTGTGTATTTTGTGACATTCTGCACTAACTCCGAGCAGATCTGAGCATTGCCAATTAGATTACAATATTCTAGTTATAGGTGACACCATTGTAAGACATTTGATGTACCGCTTGCCAGACTGAGCAAGGAAAGAGTGACAGTTAATTGCTTGTCTGGTGCCATGATCTGTCGGATCACACCTGCACTCAAGTCCTTGAACATCAAGACCAGTACGACACAGTCATTGTATATGTGGTTGTCAATGACTTCAGATGCACATCACTGCAGTACATAAAGAGATAGACATGCTGGAGCTCTTAAACTGTGTCCCAGTCATATATGAGCCTGGCAATGACCAGCATTGTACATTTTCAAAGGATGATGTCACAGTATGAGCAAAAACTTATTTACTTCAATAAATAGCTAGGTTTTTGGTGACATTTAAAGGGGGGGTTGAATATTTGTCAGCCTGGGAGGATATGATCAACAGACTGTGCTGCTTTGCCAGGTATGACCTGCATCTTTCCCCTCTAGGGTTTTGATTATTGGTAAAGACATTGTCCACCTCCATAGTGCCTTTTTTTGGGCAATACCAACCTGGTAAACCTACCAACATAACAAAGCAAGCAAAGGAAAATATGAAGGTGTTACTGATCAATGATAGGAACCTAAACAAGAAACTACATTCATTATAAGCTCTCCTCACCCTGGAAGATCTATATGTCTGTGCCATACCTATCAACTGTCCCGAATTACTCGTTTTTTACCGAGTTTTGGGGTCCAAATAATGGGGTGCCACGATTCCCGAGTGGCACCTCTTAATTTCCGATTTTTTCCCTTTAGTTTTTCGCTTTTTATTTAAATTTTTTGCGCTTTGAGCTGACGTCATCACGCACGCGATGACATCAGCTCATGAGGACTACCAGCCTGTCGGAATCGAGCTTGTAATGTATTTCCCGGTGGTTTGCGAGTGGGAAGAATGTATTTTATTTATGGCCTGGCCTGGGTGGTTTGCGAGCGGGAAGGATGTATTTGAAATGGCATTTTATTTAGAAGGCTCCAAAGAATGGAAAGGAATTATTTTATTTAGAAGTCTGGATAAACGGAAATGTAAGGATTTATCACTCGAACTTTATGACTGATGAAAATGTAATGCCTTTCTGTAGGGAGGAGGTGCTGGAATTGGTGAATTTGCATTCATTTTTGTGGAGAGGATACTGGTAACAAGCTGCATAGTGGCTGAAGTTGTTGTATCGTAGCGCAGTTTCTGAATAATCTGTCTATAGTCGGGTCATGGATTGTCACTCCCACTTGTTTTGACTTTCCTGAAACTATTAAACACTGAAATATTGCCAAGGACACCACAAGTGCTTTCCTGAAACTATTACTAAGTTATTAAGTCTGCATCTGTATCTACTGCACTGCACGTGGCATCTGAGCCATATTTGCAACAGCTCCTGTTTGACTATGCTACTGCAGAACATGCCAGGTGGTTACTAGAAGCAGGAAAACTCTAACTGATATGATGCCTTTGAGAAATTTGTAAAAAGGTAAACTTAAATTGTTACATAGGAAATATACTGTTGGAACTAGTCTTTAGGGCTGATGCCTCACCTCTGCCCATTTCTACTCCTGCTTATTTGCTCAGCTCTGAACTATAAATCTTTGAACATGTTGTTGTCTGTGTAAACACTGTATATTGAATTTACCTACAGGATGTTTGACCTACCTGTGAAGGTCACTCTCTTATTTCTGAGGCACAGCCTCACATGTTCAGCATTTACATTTTACTGTTTAAATTAATGAAGAGTTTCTACTTCTGCATATTTCTTATATGATCAGGAACAGCATGATGAGTAGCATATCATACAGTATGACTGAGGCAATTACACTAGCAAAAGGTCAGACTCAGCACGTTTCTCAGGTGTTGATTTTGATAAAACAGGACATGAAGAAGTTGACTGAATAATGGCATTAAATCTGCAGTGACATTGGTAAGTTTTTTATGGGAAGTAGTATTGAATTCTGTAGTCCCTGTGATGTCTTAGGATGTGAATATCATAGACGATTGTGATAGGGTCTCTGATCATAACTAATTTATGTGTTTGAAAATCGACGTCCAGAAATTCACCTCAAGACTGGAGATCCAGTCATTACTGTTTGTCCAAGTTTTTTGTGCTAAAAGGTTGAGAGCTATGGTGAGAAGTGAGAACTGAATTTGTATTCCCCTGTTATTGGCTTGGTTTGTCCAGTTTTTTGTGCTAAGAGGTTGAGAGCTATGGTGAGAAGTGAGAAATAAATTCACTAAATGATAGCCATTAAGTTTCAGTCTTCCTATTTTTCAGGAAGCTGCTGATTTGGCATAGTGGTATGTTGTTCTGACTTTAGTGCATAGGGTCCTGTTACATGGTGGTAACACAACATTTTATTCTAGCAACTTTACAAAATTATACAAGCAATGCTTAAAATGTGTCCCTGGTTTTTGACCTTTTGCCACCCCCCCCAAAAAATGAAATTGAAAATAAGTGTGAGACCCTATGGCTTACACTACTGTCATTTTATTTATAGTGTGGGTGTGGAAGTAGACTTTTATGATGGAAATGTTCTGAATTGGGCAGTTTTGTCATTGGTTCATGCTTTTTGTTTCATCGCCTACAGTACAGCCTACTGGAAAAATGTTCAAACAATAAATTTAAAATGCGCTCTAACAAATGTGTTGTATTATGCAAGGAATATAATAAAGTCAGGAAGGTGTAACAAAAAAGAGAACACATGTATGTTTCTTGTTTTGTGTGCAAGGGGCCAATGATTTGAAAACAACCCAAAGGCAATCTGTATCCACCAGTGGCCAGATGCATTTTCTTTGGTTGTGGTGTGGGTTTCAATGAATGTGTGTTTCAAGGGCAGAGAAGTTTTAATGCCAACTTTCACAAGCTTATTTTCATTGTGAGACAGTATTGCTTTGTTTACCAGATGTCTGTTAGTCTTTCTGCATTGTTGTGCTGTAAAATGTAAAAATAAAATCCAAATAATCATTGTAGAAGTAAAGCAGTATGCACACATTAGTGTTTATGATAAATGGGACAAAATAGCCAGGTACTGGGACGTTGGGATGGCTGCAGGGGGACTCTGGTGCCATATTATGGCTGTCTGTTCTTCAGTTTGCGTTTGAAAAGCTGATATCCCATAATTCCAATGGAGTGGGTGGGGTTACATAATTACATATGCAAATTAGATGTTTATCAGCATACAGATTTGTACCTATTTTTTATGGGCCTTGTCCAGATTTTTGATGTTTCCAGGTTGAGAGGTATGGTCTGTGCAGTGACTCAGACATGTTTAAAAAGGTGGAGAGCACTCAATCTGTGCAGGACTATAATACCTTCCATGTGTTCAGACCAGCTACTGCACAAGAGGGAAAAAAAAGGTGGAGTTGTCTCAGTCTTCATCCAGAAGAGACTTATATCAAGGCTGATAAATTAGCATGATGCACTAGAGCTTATTCATCAGAAAGGTACTGTACACTATCTATAGTACTCCATGTATGACCCAAGAAAGCCGCAATGATTATTTATTGAAGTGGACTCCCTCCATAGTAAACCCAATACCATTTACTTAGGTGATCTAAACTATCCAACTGTACATTGGCAAACCTACACCACTACTTGTGCACAAGCACAGAGGTTCTTGGACTTTGTCAATACAAATACCCTAGAACAATTAATCAGAGTACCCACTCTGGGGAACAGCATCTTGGATCTTGTCCTTAGTTATATAGAGGCATCTTCACCATCTCTTGCATACCTTCATCACTTGTTAGGTATGACCATAAAGCTATCTCCTTCAGAATAAAATTGAAACCAGAGCCCCCTTCCACCAAAGGTACCTTTAGAAATTTCTGTAAGATAAACTGCCTACTCCTAAGTGATATACTAGCAAGCTTTAAATCCCAACTAAACCCAGTTAACTCTGCTAGATATGCAAAAACATATGCCACCACACTGTACCAGCATGTAAACAACTGCATCAATGAAGCTGTACCCTGTAGGAACAAGTGCAGGGCAAACCTCAGAAACAACCCCCCCCCCCCCCGTGGCATCATAATATCAACAAGCTTTACAGTAAAAGAAAGAGAATTATTAACAAAAGTAAGAAGAGTAATAACCAGAATGATAGGATGCCCATCAATGAAATAAACAAATATCTCAGGAGCTTAATAAAATTCACAGAAGCCAAGTTTGAGGTTAAAATAGCCACCCACCACAAAGATAGTCACAAGGCCATGTTCATAATCTCAGAAGCACAACACAGTAATGCACTGAGCTGATCATGAACAATGATACAACCTCTGATGCTGAAGATATAGCTAACCTACTGGCCAGTAAATTCACCAGCATGTTCCCTTTCTTAGTATATGTCACTTCCTTCCTTTACTAATGTGCAAGTTACAGCACAGAGGCTCACAAGAAAAAATAGAAACCATCCTAGAGACTCTCACCCACCTATTTAGATTTTCCTTCCCATTTATTTGAAATACAGCCTGGATGAACAAATTATGTGTATCTAGACTCTTTTAAGTCAAAATTTGAATTTACACTAGATAATTAGATTCTTGTTCACTCCATTTATTTTAATAAGTTACAAAGATGATACAAATAACATTAAATACATATAACAACAGATCTAACCAATTACCGCCCCATAGCTATTCTCTCGCCACTCTCCAAAATACTAGAGAGATGCATTCATTCTCAAGTCTCAGCTCACCTCCTTGCTAACAACCTCCTCTCCAACACACAACACTGTTTCCGACCTAACTATAGCACCACCACCGCCTTACTCTCTTTTTCTAACACTATCCTACAAAATAAAAATGCAGGTTATCTCTCCTCAGCTACCTTCCTAGACCTCTCTAAAGCTTTCAACATGGTCCCACACAAATAACTCCTCTCTCTTCTCAATAACCTATCCTTCTCTCAACCAGTCATCAACTGGTTTCAGAGTTACCTATCTGACCGCCAACAAGCAGTTGTTTGGCAGGACAACCTATCCCCCCAACTACCAGTCTCCATAGGAGTTCCCCAAGGGTCCATCCTGGGACCCCTACTCTTCTCTATTTTCACCAATAATCTAGCCTCAGCCACAACACATGGCACACTCATACAATACGCAGATGACTCAACCATCATCTGCACAACCCACTCCCTCCCAGAACTGCAAAAATTCACACAGGAAGCATTTTCTTCTATTGAAACTTGGTTATCCGATGCCCAACTAATACTCAACCCAAACAAAACAAAATTACTAATCTTCCAACCCACCAAATGTATCCTAGACAGCTCTTACTTTAACATCACAGCAAAAGACAACACCACCATCCATCCTACAGAACACACCAAATTACTAGGAGTAGAAATAGACAATAAACTGAACTTTGACATTCACATTTCCGAGACCATTAAAAAAGTGCACAAAAAACTAGGGGCATTATATAGAAATCAGCAACTACTTACCAAAGCAGCTAACATTTTAGTAGCAAATTCTCATCTTATCTCTACCCTACTCTATGCCTCTCCAGTATTTACTAACCTTAGAGAATGTGATCTAAATAAGCTCGAAACCTGCTACAACAAAATCGTCAAATTCGCCACAGGGGCTTCCTACCGTACTCACCACTGTCTCTCACTAGCAGAACTGGGCTGGCTAGAGCTCCCCCACCTCCTTCAATGGTACCAACTTGCACTCGCCCACAAATTAATAAACCAACCACTAAAAGTCCCATCCCTCCAGAATCTACTCCAACCCTACATAACCACGAGACCACTAAGATCCAGCCACAAAAACCACCTACAGGTCACAAGAGCCATTAACTGTGCTGGAGAAGCATTATTCTCCTGCACTGTAGCCAAACTCTGGAACTCCCTCCCATCCTCAATTACCTCTGTAACTTCTTGCATCCACTTTAAATCCTTACTAAAATCACACTTCAAAACTTGCCAGATATGCCCTTGCAACCCCCCTCAATACCATCCACTCCCCCCACCCACTACCTCTCTCAGCCCCTATCAACAACCTACTCTTAGCAAGCTTGGCTACTAATGTTCCCAGCTACCTACCACATAATACTAACTTCTTGTAGCAACAACTGCTAATGGCTGTTATGTACCTCAAAAACAGTTTGTATAAATTGTTCACTGATGAATCTCAACTACAATTTAACCATGTTTAGTATGTCACCGTATTTTAAAATTGTACTATGCTCTACAGCTGTTTTACATCTGCTTTCTTCTTGTCTTGCGTCCTTAACTGGACTAATGTCTATATTTAAATGCTATGTTTTTTTTAACTGTATAATGCAAATAATACTTAATGTGGAGATTTTCTCCCCGGGTCTCTGCTGAAAACGGACCTGTGTCCAGTCAGACTCTCCCGGTTAACAAATGTAAATAAATAAATAAATATTAATTCCATATACTGACTTGTTTCCTTTCTATTACAGTTAGTTGATTTAAGATTCTTCAACATGGGTAACTGAAAACAAATTACTATTGTTTTTGCTACTAGTAATAGGAGTGCAAAGTTTTAAACTGCTGTCAAATTATGATGCGTTTTCTTGCTTTTAAAGTTAGACCCATAGGTATTTCATGTATCGGTTAATATTGCTGATATCTGATACACTAGCATAGTGGTTAAAAATATTGAAGCATCAGTGTTTGTTTTAGAAATATTCAGACTATTAGAACTAACTGATTTTTTTTTTTCAAATGCTGTTTTATTCATCAGTAAAAATGCTTTAATATTTTACTCCTCATCATATGTTAACAAATATCTTTTCTCAAATTAGGGAGCAATGGATAGGCCTTAAGGTAGGTGGGAAGAGACAATCTCAGCGGTTAACTTTGTATTTTTCAGTTGTCTCTTTGCCAATAGTTTTACACTGGAACTCTTGGCATTTATTTACAAACTGCCCTTCCAATTATACAATGTAACAAACATCAGTTCTCATGACCTAGGCAACACTTTTAAAACACTAATAATATGAATGTTTTCAAAATGTATTTATTTATACTTTTAGTTATATGAGCCTAACTGTAGCAAATTGGAATCTTAAATAGACAGTTCAGATGGTGTAGTGGTACATTGTTCTGACTATGGTGTACAGGGTTCTGGATTCAAGACTTAGCAGGGCTGATTATTTATGGGTTTGACACTTAGGACTGTTGTTTTCACTTATATATCCAAATTGGAAGCCACGCACTCTCCAGCCAAGACCGGAATAGCTGGTGAAGAGGAGAAGGTCAACACTTGCACCACACCACATGGAAAACATAGCCCTCCAGAACACACACCAGCACTGCCTTCACATAAAAACACAAACCACACACCCACATTTGTGGAGGCTCTCAATAAAAATCTACCCAAACAGCAAGAGACCTCCAAGGCAGAAACGCACTCGACCACCACAACACAACACTAATCACGACACGCATAACTCTCCTAAACAGTGTGGCACTCAACCAAAGCCCCTAAGGCAAAACAGCATGCCCAGCACACTAGACATAGGTGACTCGATAGTGAGGTACACTGATGTCCCACTCACTAGGCTGAATAAGGAGAAAGTAACAGTCAGCTGCCTCTCAGGTGCCAGGATCTGCCACATAACGCACACACTCAGATCCCTCAACAACAGGTACAAATATGACTCTGTCATTGTACATATGGGTGTGAATGACCTGAGACATACCTCCCTGGACTACATGAAAATAGACATGGAGGAGCTCTCAGATTATGTAGCCCAGGCAGGTATGACCCTAGCCCTGAGCAGCATCCTACCATCACCCAGAATGATACCACAGTACATGCAAAAAATGATTGATTTCAACAACTGGCTAAGCTTCTGGTGTCATTCTAAGGGGATCCAGTATCTGTCTGCCTGTGATGACATGATTGACAGACCTCGATGCTTTGCCAAAAATGGCCTGCATCTGTCACCTCTGGGCTTCCGGATACTGGCCAAGGCTCTTCCCACCCCTATAGTGCCTTTTTTAGGTGATGTTCCAAAGACCAAATTACCAGCATAACAGCTACAAATAAATGCAATCTGAGAGTCATGCTGCTCAATCCTAGAAGTCTAAATCTCAAAATGCATTCACTCGAAGCACTCCTTAAAATGGAGAATATGGACATTTGTGTTGTAACAGAGAACTGGTTCAAGGCAGCAGAAAGCACCCATGCACTACCAGGCTATAACTCATTCCACACCTTTTGGCCCCAGAACTTAGACCGAAGCTCCAAAGGCAGTGGTGTTTCCATATTCATAAAGGATGCACACACCTCCAGACTGGCAGCCCAGCATAATGCATCAGAGATGCTTCAGGTGCAGCTAACAGTGGGTAAGAAAGTGATTCAGGTCATACCCTGCTATAGGTCTACAACCATGTCTCAAGACTCACATTCCACATTCCTAAGTACCCTGGGGAATATTAAGGTCCAAGCTAACACTCTCAAACTGGGCGACTTAAACTAACCCTCCATTAACTGGGAAAACTACTCATGTACCAATACACTTGCCCAACGTTTCCTGGAATTCATTAATTCCAATGCCCTAGATTAGCTCTTTCTTACCCCCACTAGAGGTAGCAACATCCTTGAACAGGTCATTACTAACATGGGCAACCGTTGCTCTGCACCAATAGTCAACTCCTCCCTGGTAAGATCCGACCACAAACTAATCACCTTGGAAATCCACATCCCTCCCACCCCACCCCACCCCCAGCATAGGTAACCACCATGAAAAACTTCTCTAAAGCTAACTTTGGGCTCCTAAAAACAGAGGTGGCTAACTTCACAGCATCCATGACCACCGAATCATACACCAATGCACTGTACTAACACGTACACAAATGCATGGATCTTGCCATACCCAATAGAACCAAGATGCTCTCCCCCAAAAAAATGAAGCCAATCTGGTGGTCCCCTGCCATAAGCAAACTCTACAACAGAAGGAGGAAACTGATGTGGAATAAGGTGAAGTCTTAAGACTGGAAAAACTCCCTTATCAGCCTCAACAAAAAGTTGAGATCCCTCATCAAATCCTCTAAAGCTAGCTATGAAAACAGAATTGCAACAGACAGTAAAGACAACCACAAGGCCTTCTATAGTTATGTAAAGAATCTACACGGCAATACCCAGATTTGCTCTGAGCTACTGCACAATGGTACCGCCTATACCGAGCCAACAGATATTGCCAATATACTGGCCAACAGATTCATTGCCAACTTTACCCCTCTCTCCCCCCAAAAGACCAATCACAATACCAGTAGTATTATGGCTGCATAGGTTAAAACAGCACTGTCCAAGGCCAAGAATACAGCTTTTATGGGACCTGACAATATCCCTGTCTGTGTTCTACATGAACTACAGAGTGAACTGGCACTGCACCTGTGTGGCCTGTTCAATCACTGCCAAACCTCAGTCTTTGTCCCTACTGAATGGCACACTGTTATAGTCATCCCTCTCCACAAAGGAGGAGTGACTACAGACCCTGGGAACTATCCCCCCATTACCCAAACAAGTCTGATATGCAAAGCTATGGAATGCATCATCATGGACCTAATAAACAAGGATATAGGGAATCTCCAAACTCTGGATCCCACACAGTTTATTTTGTGAAGGGTAGATGATGCCTGCGTAACTTGGTTGACTTCTTTGAGTCAGTCACCAGAGCTATGGATGAAGGCAAGGTGGTTCATACAGCCTACCTTAATGTGACCAAGGCCTTTGATACCACCCCCCCCTCAGGAATCATAGAAAAACTTACGAAGCTAGGCATCAACCCCTATATCACTAGGTGGGTTGCAAACTGGCTCACAGATAGAACCCACAATGTGAAAGTAGCTGACTCCAGGTCAGACTGCTGACCAGTCACGAGTGGAGTCCCACAGGGATCGGTCCTGGGTCCCCTCCTGTTTGGTATCTACTTCTCAGAAGTCCAGGCCAACACGAAGGGACTCTGGCTGACAACGTTCGCAGACGATTTACAAGTTGAGAGCCATTATTAACTCCTCAAGTGATGTTGACATCCTACAGAAAGACCTCACTGAGACCAGCGACTGGTGTTAGAACCATAGCTTTAAGCTCAATGCCAAAACATGTGTCTTCATCCCCTTTGGGAAAAACCCAGTTCTCATGAATTACTACATCGATGGTAGTCCACTGAACACAGAAGACGTTATACAAGATCTGGGAACACAGGTTGACAGCAACCACACTTTTGACCACCACATTGCCACTGTGGTCTGAAAGTCCTTCTATGTGGCACATCTCATTACTAAGGGTTTTGCATCCAGGAAGAAAGAGGTCATTGTCTCCCTCTACTCTTCCCTCATTAGGCCAGTCATCGAGTACAATGCCCCATTTGGCATGTACCTCACTAGACATCTGCAACAACTGGAGAGGCTGCAAAAGTACCTCACAAAGAAGATCCTAGGCCTTAAACACTTTTCCTATATGAACAGACTCAAAAAACTCCAACTATTATAGGTTCATAGGTTCATAGGTAGGTACTAGGCTATCTGCCAGAGGGCATTTATAAGCCTAGCCAGAGTGTGTCGGTTTTCGCTGCCCCATTGATTAATTAACTGATCCTCTGTCAAGCAGAGCCAATGAAGTGATCCCAGGGGTGTATTTTCTATTACCCATCCACTCATCAAGGTTTCTTTTGAAGAGTGTTAGTGAGGGGCTCTGCCTGTTGTAATTTGGAATTTTGTTCCAAAGCATGGGGAGTCGCTGTGACAGGAATCTATCTCTCCAGCATGTTCTATTTGTTCTACATTGTTGTTAAAAATATATACAACATATATATGCAGGCAACAAAACTCCATTCACCCTATCTAAAAATACTAATACATACAATCCCATATAAAACCTATATATATATATATATATATATATATATATATATATATATATATATATATATATGTTGTATATATTTTTAACACATAGTAGGTTGAATATATTATTGTATATTTTGTATTATATAGTGTAATAGGTAATAAGTAATATAGTTCTGGATATTTTTAGTTTCAAGCTTTATGAATGTCTCTTTAACCAAGGGTGCATATTTGTAATTGAAATAATTGCTTAATTGCTTGTTTGATACGTTACTATGTCCTTTATAAAGCGAGCAAATTTTTGTTTTAAATTGCCTGAGGAGGTTGGGGCATTGTTCCCTTCGAAAGCGCTTACGATTAAAGGTGATTTTATTGCTCGCAGTGGCTGTTTTGCTCTTTGCTACCTCCGGATTATGCTTGCTTCTGTTATTGTGTTACTAGTCGCTTTAATTTTAGAATACCACTAACTACATTTGCAGGTGATATAAATATGTATTGTTCTTGCCCAAATTACAACTTACCAAAAATATTGAATACCATTAAAGAATGTTCTAGATTTGCCAACTATACTTTGAACATTTAAAAATCTCATTGTTCCTCATTCTTACAAACTAATAAAAAATATTTTAAAGACCCAGGAAAAAAACTTGAAGGGCTAAAAGTGAAAGAATCTATTAAATATTTGGGACAAATTTATTTTCTAAAATTGATAATAATTATCAAATTAATATATACACTGTATGGTCAAACATCCTATCAGATTTTCAAATATAGCAATTTACCTTCTACTCACTTTATCTTGAATTGTAATCATCAAACTGAACATTTTCCCTAGGCTTTTATTTCATTTTACCTCAACAATTTATAACATCCCTTTAAAACTTTTTAAAAGAATAACCAAAAATCTATCAAAATTATCCTATAAGTATTAGAATTTCATATAACAGTCTAATATGTTCCAAAAAATCAAGGAGGTATGATCCAGCCAGATTTGCTAGCCTATTCTCTAATTATAAGGTTCTCCAGACTTTTCAAATATGTCAATTTTGATCACAGCTCTAGCATATGGCCTCAGGCACAAGTCCACATATAGCATCAGCCTATGAAATCATATAACTATAATATTAGAGCTTTACCCTTTCTTAAAAATAAAGAATATAAAAAACTTAAAACTGATAAGATAATAAACAACATATAGATCACTTCCAGAACTTGATAAAAATGTTAGATTTAGAACTGATAGCAGCCTTGTTCCAAACAATTCACAAAAATCCAAATATTCAGCTAAACATATAATGATAGAGTTCACTTCCTTTCCTCTGTTGAAGAATTGCATGATCTAGGATTTTATCAACAAATTGAGCAAAACCAATCTTAAGTTTGTAAAACTTTCAGAGTGCCTACAAATATAGCTAGTGGTTAAGCTTATTTACAATTTAGTAAACTTTTTTACCTATAAAGAAGAAAGACACTCTAAAGTGGATGTTTTTCAAAGACTCCGTGTAGCATTTGTGTCCCTAAAATCAACATTGATAACCTATAAATTATTCATTAGCACAAACATTCAAAACATCCTCAAAATAAGTAATATTTGGCACAATGTGATAATTCACTATCATCTTCTGAATTAAAATGAGCAATAGTCCTTAGTGCAAAACATACTCTCTTCAGAAAACTATACAACACCCAGCTGATGATTTTAAATGGTGCATTTTTCACTCCATCTAGAAATGCAGCATTTAACAATTCCATTTCAAAAGCTTGTACAGCATGCAACACTCCTAATACTAATATTATCAATGGGTTTGTAATTATAAATATTCTAAATCTTTGTAGAATATTATTCAAAAACACATCAGTTCCAGTCTTAAAACCTATTAATTGGTAACTTTCCCTACTACATCAACCACAGAAAGACATGGACCCAATACTTCTGAAATCTTTTATCATTGTTTTTTCTACATTAAACTCCTGTGTCATAGGTTCATAGGTGTTTACTAGGCTAACAACCACAAATGCCTTTTTAAGCCTAGCCTTGCATCCCAGATCTCTGTCAAGTTCTGGTACACTTGATAAGTGTAAGCAGGGGCTTGGGAGATGAAACATTTCCAAGTAGGGGCCTGGGAGATGAACCATTTATAGGCTGCCTCTATGCATTAGAGACCTAGGTGCCAAACCAGGGATGAATTTCCCGTTTCCCTTTGTCAGTACCAAATGGTGTACATTACAAAGTCTAATGGGGTCAGAATGTATTAAAGTAACAACTAAACGTTATAAAGCCATAAAATTAATCTTTAAATGCAAATCTGAATCCTGAAAGCCACTCAAAACTTGGAACATTGTACTAAACATTTTAAACTAACTGATTTACTAGGAAGTGGCACCAGCTGGTAAACTATGTAATAATGAAGTGCTGAGACTTATATGCATTTTTGTATACATAGTGTATATAACATATACAGGGTATTTTTATTGTTCTTGTTACACACGTTGTTTGCCAATATTGTTTGTAATCATTAAGGTTTCCCATGTAGTAAAAAAAATGTATAATTTAAAAAGTTCTTACAAATATATTTTGAAAAAAAAAGTAATGGCAGGGGGTAAAGAGAAGGAAGAACCATGGTGCCCAGAAAGGAGGCTGTACCACAGTGAGATGGAGGGGAGTGGCAAAGTAGGGGCATTCAACTAGAGGGGAGAAAGCAGGGAAGGTCAGATGGAGCAGTTGACAAAGGAGGAGGTGGGATGGTATACAATTTTATGTACATAGCAAAGGAGGGAGTCCAGTATGAAACCTAAACCACAGCCTCACTTTAGCAAATTAGATGAGTCTCACTCATTGGAAAATAAATCTACTGAATCTGTGGGTATTATTAATTAATGATCATTTTCTGCTTGGACAGGTATCCCCTGCAGCCCCTATGCATCATGCTTTACCCCCCAACACACACACCTTATTTATAGCTATTAACTCCATGTTTTCACAATTACCTGGAAGTGAGAAACACCCTGCAAAGGGAAAAACAGCTCATTCAATGGAGATTTCAAAGCAGAATAAGTACATCAAAAATATTCTAGATTTGTAAATTCTGGCAGTTGGGTTTAGGGAAACTGCAGTCATGGAATTCCTATTTGTTATATGGCAGATCCTCTACACATATATTAGAAGTAGATAGCCATAGCCTAAAAGTAGCAAAGAAAGAGAGACTTTTAAAGTTATTGACGGATGTCATCAGAATCAGTGACAGACTCTTAGAAGTCAGGACTCTAGTGTAAACATAGGACAGTTTTCATGATCTTAGCCAATGCTCACCAGCAGGTTTGTGATGAGCAAAAGAAAGCTTTCTAGGCAGCGGTTGCAGGGTCTCCTGAATACAGCAAGACAGAATGAGTTGGTTGTAATATCAGGGGACCAGGATGCTCATATGTTGACACACAGAACAGGATATGAGGACTTTCTGGGTCTACAAGTTTGAGGCAACAAAATTAATGAAGAAGAGGCCATTTCAGATGTCTGTCTGGCAGAAGGCTTAAGGGTAGCTAACACATGGCTCTCCGAGAGAGTTGTTCAACAGGTCACCAACAAAAGTAGTTAACAAGCAATTCACACAAACTTTGTCTGAGTTAGGGAAAATGATAGCAGTCAAACCAGATTGCAAATTAATCCAAGTAAAAGACTCATACACCAGCATAAACCACTGGTTGCCGTAATCTGTGTGGTCAAAGAAGGCTCTGACATCAACAGGAACTAGACCAAGGACCTGGAACTTGACTAGAATGAAAGCACAAGAGTTCAAGAAAATAATCAGGGCCCCAGCACCCCAGGAAGAAGGGGCAATAGGTGGGTTAAAGAAGAACGGTAGCATCTCAAAACAGCATGTGTGAAGATGACAGAGCAGATATGCACTTGAGCCAGATATGGAAGTAAAGTGCACAAGGCAAGTTGTTGGTGGAATTCAGAAGTCTGGGAGTGCAAGACAAAGCTGGAGATTGAAAAGGCAGATTAGGCTACAAAAGAATACTGGCTGGATAACAGAGATGCTATGAGATCAATCACAATGGCAAAGATCAAGGCATAAGAGAAGCTCTACCAGCTTCTGGAAAATGACTCAGCAGACAGAACAACAAAGCTCTATCAGGTTGTAAGACAGTATCAGAAAGATAAAGAAGACAGGTGATAGATGCCATTCATAAGGGATGCCAGCAACAATCTGCTCAACAGTCCAGAGAGCATCAAAGGCAGTTGGAAGGAGAACCTCAAGAAGCATCTGAATGAGAAAAAATGTATAGAAACGGTACTGCTACATACACTACCTACAATGAAAGAGGAAGTAGAACCAACCCTAGAAGAAGAAGGTTCACTAGGAAAAGTAGCAGGCTCAGATAAAGTCACCACAGATATGAGTAAGATGTTAGATACATTAGTGGAAAAAATGACTCCTGAGGGTACTCATCACAGTATAGAGAGACAGATCTATCCCAAATGACTGGATAATAAGTATTATTGTGCCATTGTACTGGAACAAAGTGTATTTTGAGGACTATGGGCAGGCAAGAGGTATCAAACTCCTGTCACACTACATGACAGCGTTAGAGAGGGTGCTTGATATAACCTTCCTGCCATTAAGGTTGTTTGAAACAAAAGTAAAAAGAAGGTGAATCAAAACCATCTTCTTTTTTTAATTTCTCCAAGTTTTTTGGGTTTCTAATACCATGATAGGAATGGACCCCATTCTTAAGTCAAAGTATGATTAAAATTCATAGAATTAGTATTGTTTCCATCTTTGATGTTAGCCAGAAGTGCTTTTTGCAGCACCCACATTGTGCCCAGTACTGACTCCTTCTGCAGTTCATATGGTGTTACTTGTTTCTGTAACATATCTAAGTATGATTGCAAATTCTTTTTTTATAATACCCGTTGCTCCTACTACTATTGGAACTGTCTGGGTATCTTTCTTCCACATTGCCCTCATTTCTGCCTGCAAATCCTTGAACTTTATGACTTTGTGTCTCTCTGTACATAAGTAACTGGGTGTAGCAATTTCAATTATCAATGCTACGTTTGTCTTCATTTTATGGACTATTATATCTGGTTTTCTCACATCTATTTTTTGAACTGTTGTAATGAATGATACCATGTGATATAAACTTTATCATTTTCTATAATTCTTTGTGGCTCATGTTTCCAGTGTCTGCCACTTCAGTATTAAAATATTTGCACAATCCCCTAAGCAACAGCCTTGCCACGTTATTATTCCTTCAATATACAGTCCTTCAGCCTTTAGTATGTCACAACCAGCAACAAGATGTGCGACTGTTTCCAATTCTGTTTTATAAAAATTACATTTGTCTGTTTCTCCCACATGTGCAATGGACTTTGTAAACCAACCTGTACGTTGTCCACTATCTTGGGCCGCCAATATTAACCTTTTGTTTTTTGGTTTAAATTCACCTCACCTTAAACGTTTCTGCATTCAGTCATGATCAACATGAGGTTGTTCCAAGAATTTTCTGTACTATATTTATGCATTTTCCAAATTTCTTGCCTTTTCATCTAATCGTTCACCTTATATTCTTTCTTTTATTTTTTTGGCACATTCAGTTGCTGCCTGATTTTTATCTACTTCTAGTTTGATTTCCATTCCCACTTGACACCAATATCCTTCTGCTAAACTAAGTATGGAAGTCATCTTAGACATATTCTCCTCATGTTTTAATCCTTCACTACATTTGGGTCTTGTGAAGTCAACAGATTTGTATGCAATCCTACGATTGCAGATTTATACATGTAATCAATTTTGAGGACGCCCATACCTCCTTCAGAACGGAGAGTATATAGTCTTGGTATACACTGATTTTTATAAATCATTTGATAAGCATGAAGCATCCTTCTCATTTTTCTGCCCAGCTGCTCCAGCACCTTTTGGGAGGGGTCTATATTATATACTTGAAGTTTTGAAACTTCGACACTCATATAATCAACCCTATATGAGCGAAGTTTAAAAACTTCGAATATATATATTAAAAGGTTAAAAAAAAAACTACCTGAATGCTCTGAGCAGGGGGCAAGTCCCCATGCACCCCCACACCCCCCACTAATTAAATATACCAACTCTGAGATCGTACTATAGCAAAGTGAGATCACCGTGGGGAATACTTCCCTTTACTTTACTGTAGTGCGATCTTGGAGTTGGTATATTTAAGTAGCAGGGGGTGTGGGGGGTGCAGGGCGGCTTGTCCCCCTGCTCAGAGCATTCAGGTAGTTTTTTTTTTTTTTACTTTTTATTATATATTCGAAGTTTTAAAACTTCGCTCATATAGGATCGATTTTATGAGCGTAAAAGTTTTAAAACTTTGAGTATATAATACAGACCCTTTTGGGGCCAGTCAATCACTCCAAAATTGTAAGTTAGGACAGGAAGAGCTAATTGTTTTATAGCATAGCTTGGACTTTGTTTCTAGATGTCAGTGCTGTTTTCTGTATTAATTTTAGTCTTCTAAAATATTCCTTACTAAGCTTTATTTGCATTTGTTCATGTTTTATTGTTGATCCTTCATCAATGCCCAAATATTTATACACTCCCTCTTGCTCAAGTTCTTTTATATCACATTCCTGTTCCAGGCTGATGTTTCCTTGGTGCTGCAGCTGTCCTGCTTTAAAGGTTGCTTTTGCACATTTATCAAGACCAAATGACCTTCTTATATCATCTGAAAAAGTTTTGACCACTTGCAGTTGTGCTTTCAGTTCCTCATCTGATGAACTATACAGTTTTAAATCATCCACAAAAAGAAGAAGAGAAGTCTTTACACTTTTTCTGGGAGCCAAATTGTAGCCATGACCTAATCTGTTAAGTACAAAAACTAGCCAAACCACACCAGGACCAAGACAGACCAGTTTAATGTACATAATTTAGCGCTTTTGTCAGGGTATAGCCAAAGCCTTCTTCAGAAGTAAGTTAACACAATACTTTGCATTATTTAAATATCCCCCCCAATAGTCATATGACTCAAACAGAAAACCAATTAAAAATTTAAGGAGAAACATCTTTCAAAAAATATGTTTAAATAATATAAGAACATAGTTTTAAGACACAAGAAATAGACATGTTTTCGTTCAATCCAGGAAAAACACATGCATTTAATTTAATTTGCCACCTCAGTTCTTTGATTTCTAGTATATCATTCCAGGGACCACAGCTGACATCTCTCAACACATGCTAAATCGCTATAAACCCAAATTCATGACTGTCATTTTCTAAAACATGTTTTGACAAAGCATTGTTTTTGTTACCTTTCCTGATGTCAAGGGTGTGTTCATAAGGTTCTACCTGACTTCCTACCTGACTTCGAAGAGCGAGAGAGAGAACCCAGACAAGATCGCAAGCGAAGAAGACCGGAAGAAGAACGAGACCGACGACATGGGGAACATGCCGAAAGAGATGCCGACAGATACACGACGGATGACAACACCTGTTATGGAGGAGGCTGTGTGGGCAGGCGGCTGTGGGAGAGTATGCGTAGTGACAGGTAGGTGGGTGAGTAGGCGTGAGTTGTGTTTAGGGGGGGGTGGGGTAGGTGTAGGGGTTAAAGTAGAGTTAGGGGGGGGGGTGGAGTTAGGGAGTTAGTTAGGGAGGGGGGTAGGGAGTTAGGGGGAGGTTAGGGTTAGGCGTAGGGGGGGGAAGGTTAGGGGTAGGGGTTAGTTAGGGGGGGGGGTTAAGGTAGTTAGGTAGGCGCGCGGTAGGTGTGGACCAGGTTGATAGGGTTAGGTTTGGGTGTGGGCTTGGGGGCTTTTTAGTGTTTTTGTGTTGTGTGTGTGTGTGGTTTGTGAATGGGATGTTGTTTTTGTTTTGGTTGGGGTTTTTGTGTTTGTGTACCGTCGGTTATTGTGTCGGTTATGTGTGTGGTTTCGTGGTTTATGGACTGCCTAATGTGGTGGTGTCGGATGTGTTGTGTGGTGTTGTGTGTGGTTTCGATTATGTCAGGTAGAACCGTTCATAAACATGCTCTCTGAATTTCCTCTGTGTCTTCCCAACATAAAAACAATTACAGAATTTACAAAAAGCAGATAAACAATATCCTTGGTGTTGCAATTACAATAGAAATGTAAATGGATAACAATCCCATTCACATAAACCTTGTCAAGTTCAATGAGACAGCTACAGTAATTACAAAAAACACATTTTTGGGTACCTTTCCTTCTAGCCAAAAAAAATTGTTGTCATGACTCACAGCTTCCAAAATTTCCTTGAAGCATCTTCCCTTTCTGTAAACCATCCTAACACCATTTCCATATATCCCTTTCAACTCATTATAAACTGAAAAGGTATGCCAATACGTGTTCAAAATCCTGTAAATTTGTGGACCCTCAGGGGTATAAGTAGTAATAAAAGATAAACAATGTTGTTTTTTCAATTCTGTGTTCACCCCAGTAATGGGTACAACTGTACTATTAACCTCGGGCAGATTTAAGTGAAGTGTAAAAACCCTTAGCTCTTTTTGCATTGATTTCCAAGTAAACTGCCTCCACTAAGGCTCTAGGGTAACCTCTAGATAAAAACTTGTCAATAAGGGCATCAGCTTCACTAGTAAAAAATAGCATCCTCAGATGTCATCCTAGTGAGGTGAACAAATGGAGCCTTTACTAAATCCCTCTTTTGATGTGCAGGGTGACAGCTGTCAAAATGCAGGTAACAGTTCAAAAAAGTAGGTTTTCTATGAATTTTACTTGCAAATCTCTTATTGACCGTGTCCTTAAAAAGATGAACATCCAAATAAGTTATGTCAGTTTTACTCCAGGTGGCAGTGAAGTTAAAAAGGTAGTAGTCTGGTTTATGTAATCAATAAAATGTTGTAATTTAACCTCAGATTCCTTCCAAAAAATAATAATGTCATCCAGAAATCTATAACCTCCAGGGGGGAGAGGGCCCAAAAGAATTTAAAACAAACTTACTCTCCCAATATAGCATGATAATGTTGGCAAAAATGGGGCACATTCAGCCCCCATTGCAACTCCTTTCATTGGAGGTAGTAATGACCATCTATAAACACAAAATTGTTTTTCAGAACAAGCACCACCATCTGGTCCAAAGTGTTGATGTTGTTGTTGCAAAAAATACCCTTCTCTAGCAAATATTCATGGAACCATTCAAGACGCACATAATGAGGGATTACATTAAACAAGCTGACAACATCAATAGTACAGAAAATCAACTTATCATCATAACTAGTCTGAGATACTTTGCTCAAAAAATCCCAAAAATCTTTACAAATGTGAGAATACCCCTCCATAACATTTTTTTAATTTCACATCCACATACTTTGCTAAGGGGTGTGTTTTAGATCTAGAAGCATTCACTATGGGTCTTAAAGGAGGGTCCCTCAAGTCCTTGTGCATCTCGGGCAGTCCAAATATAGAGGGTATAATAGGAACTTTTACAACCAACAAAGACCAAATAGCATGGTCAATCTGCCCTTGATCCAACATGTCCTGCAATATCCAGTCAGTTCTAGAACAAGCAATGTTGACTATATTCAAAGAGGTCTCTTCATAAAAATCATTGTCACTTAAATGTGCAAACATTTTGTTAAGATAGTCAACAACATTCATAATTACAACCCCCCTCCCTTGTCAGGCTTCATAACCTGAATTGACTTGTTGTTACAAAGTTGTTTTAAAAGCTTGTTTTCCACCGCAGAAAGGTTGTTGTTAACCCTGGTGTTAACCTTAGACAACAAAACCCTAAAATCAAAATCACAAAGCTAAAGAAGGGTTAAACATGCTACCCCTTCTAAGTATATCACCAACATTAAAACAAGTATTTTCTTTAAAAAAAAAGTTTAAAATTCATTGTACACAAGAATAGCTTTAAATCAATGATATGTTCATCAATTTTACTGTGTGTAGTTGGAACAAAATTAAAACCTTTGCACAATAAATCAGCCATATCTGGTTCAAAGTTGTTACATGCATGATTAAAAATATTAAAGTCACCTTTAGAATTTCTGATTATATCCACACATCCAGTGTTTGACAAAACAGAATCAATCACGTTTCTCTCATCAGTAGTTGAAAAAGCTAGTTCTGGTTGGTTTTCTTCCAAAACTGACGGGAACGTGTGCCATTCCAGTTGGATTCCCCCCGCGAGGAACTCTGCTGGTAATATTGGTGGTTCTTGATCCTCTCCAATTGCCTGGGGGGGATCCGGGCCTAAAAGGGCCAGTCCAGCGTCATCGACGTCATCCTCATGGTAATTGGAAGCAGAAGGTGTTTCCTTGGATGAAACCATGTTGCCAGGAGGTTTGGGATAAGCCAAACCATTACAATAATCAAGATGATCTCGTTCAAACTTTTTTTATTTCCTTTCTTGTACATCCACAATAATTTTATCAATAGCGGAAAAAATGTTAATATAATTTTCCTTGTATTGTTCAAATAACAAATCACCATGCATCGTTTTTTCAAGATTCGTGGCTTCTCGCAATAAACCATCGATCATTTTCGGGTTGTGCTTAATAAGAACTTAAAGCAACTCACAACCCTGATGATCGAATAAATCAATGAGTTCTAAATGCAAAGGAGAATTAAATAACAACCCATTAGGAAATTTCCAGTGACGGATTTCCTTTGGTACTCTTAATGTTGTTGTGTCTACCACAGCACCACCACTGCAGTACTCTCCGTACCTTAATACTGTCCTTAAAATAACAATTCTCCACTTGCAGCTTTCTGATTTTTAACAGTTTGTCCTTTAAAATTTCAATGGACTCATGCAAAGAACACTGAACTCTTGGAGCATCATATTTAAAACTAATATTCTGTTTGAACCAAGCCTTAAGATTAATAGATTGTTCATTCACATTTAGTCTTAAAACTTTAGGGGTAGTAGTAAAATCATTAACAGACCTATTTAAAGCAGCTACACATGTTTGATTCAGGTTGAGGTTCTGTGGTTGAGCAGGAGGGATAGAACCAGCTGAAGAATCATTAGTATTTTCCAAATCAATCCGTACTGCTAAACTCGTTACCTGGTGTATTAGTTGTTGCACCAGCTGAGTTAAAAGCCCAACCTGTCCAGCAAGGGCTTCCAGTCCATCAGTTCCCAAGGTGCCAGCTCCAACTACAGAAACAGGAACAACTGTAGACATAGTCACAAACCAAGAACCAACATTCAAGGACAAAATTGAGCCAAACCACACCAGGACCAAGACAGACCAGTTTAATGTACAAAATTTAGAGCTTTCATCAGGGTATATCCAAAGACTTCTCTGTTAAATGCTTAATGGGTTAAGGGCAAGACAAAAAAGCAGTGGTTACAAAGAGTCACACTGGAAAATCACCCTTTAAATTTTTATCCCTTGAATCATAATTTGTCCTTTATCATAGCTTAACTGCAAAGTGGTTTGCCACTGTTTCATGGTCACTGTAATGTAATCAATCAGTGAAGGGTACATCTTATATATTTTTAAGCCCTCTTTTATCCATGAATGTGGAATTCTGTCAAATGTTTTTTTTTGTAGTCCATCCATGCCATACTTAGATTCTTCCCCCTTTACAGTTCTCCATTACTACTTTATTTAACAGCAAATGCTCCTTTGTTCCATATGACTTTCTTTTGTTACCCTTTTGTTCTATTACAATCACTGAGTTTTCTTCTAAATGACTACAAACTCTGTTGGCATCAGTTCCAGAGTATAGTTTATATGTCTTCGGAAGGCAAGGTACTGGTCTACAGTTTTAGGATTGCTTGCAGGTTTACTGTTAAGTAGGAGTATTGCTTTTCCTGTTGTTATCCAGGTTGGTGTCTGGTAGAGAAATGACTCTGGAGTGTACTCATCACATTATGGAGAGACAGGTGTATCCCAAATGAGTGGATAATAAGCATTATTGTGCCATTGTACAGGAACAAAGTGGATATTGATGAGTAGGTGAGAGATGAGATAGGTGAATCAAAATCCTCTTCCTCGGCAACTCAACCAGTGTAATGATAGATGATGAGCTATTCAGGGAGAGAATCTTAGGATTGAGAGGGAAGAAGAGGTGGTGGTTATAATGAGAAACCTCACTCTGCCAAAGTCAGACTGATCATCAAGTCAGAGCATCACCGGATGATAATAAACACACAACAGTATGATTTGCTTTGGCCATGAAGTGTCTGGGAGTATAGGGGAGCTGTCTGTGTTTGAATATGAAGCTTTATAAACAAGGAGCTGTAAGGTAGTAGGAAACCAAAGAAGTCAAGGAACTGCAACCTGAGAACGAACAAAAAAAAATGGTTAGAAAGGGTTGCCAAGGCAAAATGATAAAAATGAGAATCCTCTGGTTCACTAGGCAAGTGAGGCCACCCATAAGGGAAAATGAAATGTGATACAGGAATTGGACAGGAGAGTCATTATTGGTAGGGTTATGGGTTATGTTTGCTATGTTCCAATATTCAATGTTTCTAGCACTTCAGTATCATGCTATTTCAATAATGTAGGGTCAGTGTTATGAATACCAACATTTTGGCTACTCAACATTCTAATGTATATCCTCTTGGAAAGAAGGACCAGGTCAGGGAGGATGTACAGATAAAGGGATAAAAAGGATGTTTAGGAGTCTGCTGAATATTAAAGCACAAGAATCAGAAGAGATCAGAAAATTAGTTTAGCTGATTGCAGTCTCTGAAGGTTGACTTTTAAAAATTGCATATTGTGGACACTGCCTTTATCTGGAAGGATTCAGTCAGCTAGATAACTCAATTTTAATCTAACTTATAGTTCAGAGATCTGAAAAATGTATCCTGCTGTGACCTGATTCAGCTTTTTGTAAATCTTAGTGCAAGCTATACTAAACAATTAGTTTCAGCCTATAATCATAATATTACAGATGGTTTTGATAAAATTATTCCAGTTTGTATCCACCTAGTCCACAGTGCAACTTAAGAAAGCTGGCACAATCAACAGGTTTGCAAGGTGCACAGGAAATGGCACAAGCTCAACTACATTTGGAGGAAAACTAGCCTAACAGAGGGCAGTCTTATTCTGCCTCACTATTATACTGTCAGTCTGTCAGAAACCTGGGGTAATAAGAAGACTTTTTTGTCTGAGAGATTGCTTCAGCTGCTAACCTTCCAAACAAGCTCTTCCAGATCATCTACAGGCTGTGCCATCCAGCTTGACTCAGGAAAAGGTAGGCTGTTTCTGTTTTTGAGTTTGATGAGGTGGTATGCCTTTCTACTTACAAAATTGCCATAATTCATGGCAGTTTTCCTGCAAACATTCTAAGAGGGTAGCCAATACCATGGCATAGAGGAATAAAACCCTAACTGTGGCCCAGGCAACTCAGGTTCCATTACCTGCTCGTGTGTTATCAATTGGGCCTGCCTCCTTGTATACAAGCATCTCCATGTGATCCCCAGTCTCTATCATGGATTCTACAGTCAATAGTGTGACAACAAGTGCATGTCTCCCCCTCCAGCATAAAGGCAAATAAGCTTAATCCTCATCATTTCTCTCTTCCCCGTACTAGTCCCAACAGGTGCATGAGCGACTAATCAAACTTCGTCTCACTTGAGTTATAGTCCGAGATTTATCCTTTTCTGCCAACAGAGCTAGCTTCTGTTACTGTCAGTTTACTTCTTGGCACTCATTCCTCATTATTTATACTGGTTGCAAGAGCCATCTTAAAGTAAGACAAGAAGTCACTAATTCCAGCTGACATTTAGAGTTTTATTCCTTACCAGTGATTACTTTTTCTTTTTGAAGCTTTTGTCATGTTTCTATAAGATGGTGCACAAACCATCTACTGAGAGCTTGAAATCTGGTTAAAGTGAGTAACCTGGTTGTAGGAAAGACCTGAATAGCACGTGATGGTAATGCCCTTTGTGCACCATTGATGGGTGCACAGAGACATTTGCAGACAGCTGTGTTTGATTGAAAACTGCTGAAAAATCTTGAAGTTGGTGACTGAGCCAAAGAACATTGTCATTCCTGTTATACGTATATGCTGCAAGGCTCACTCATGGTGGGACAGTCCTATAGGGAAACTTACCATAATTCTTCTTTCATTGCACAGCTGATGAGATTACATTCTAGTAAAAGTACAAAGTCAGGGAAATCTCATGTCTGCAAAAACAATGATTGAATGGAATCTTTTCAAAAGACAGCAGTAAACATGTTATAAAGTCTAAAGCCAAAGACATGAAGAGGATCTAAAGGAGTTCAGTTTGTATACCCAGAAACAGTGGAAGGAGGAGTACCTAATGAGTACCAAAAATGTATTTATTTACTTATGAAATTAACTGGGGTAGCACACTCATCTCAATGGGCCATTTTTAGCTTGAGCCGTGGTGTACATTTGCACAAAAAATAAAAAGACATAATGAAGAATACTTGAAATTTGCATGCCCAAAACAGAATAAGAAAATGTTTAGGCCCATCAAAAGAAATGTATAAAACTAGAGGACAGAGTTTTATAACCAAAGGAGGGAGGTACTGAGATAATCTGAAGATTTTTTTTTTCAAACAGATAACCCTTAAGTGCATGAAACAGTGCTCTCAAGAATGTCTTAGAATAACATAATAATTTAAAGAAGCTGAAATGAAGAATGCAATGCACAGACACAACAACAGTGTACTGGAGTGCAGGAATTTTTTTATATGGTAAATTGAAAAGTATATATTATTTGTTACTTATATGTATAACGTAGATCTGATGAAGCTCTGCCAAGAGTAAAAGCATTAATCTTTCTGGAGAATATATCTCAAGAAATACCATCTTAAATCCTGTTTTCTTTTTTGTAATAAGAATGCAAAGTGATCTTTAACATGGATCTTACCTTAGTATGTATGACAGCAGTCATATGCTGTTATCACTCCTGTACAACTAGTTTTCCCTTGTTTGTGGTTTGCAAAATTACCAAGAAGTTACAGCTCATCCACTAGTTAAGATAAACTGGAATTGTGTGGCTCGAGTAACTGGTTTTCTGGTTCCAAGTTCTGTTTCTTAAAGATTGTGCTTGAAATGTATTTGACATATGTTAGCAGAAAGCCAGTCTTAAACTGTGTTTTGATGTTATGTACAGGTTCTAATATATATTAAAGTTTTATGAAGCAAATCCATCATGGAGATGCTAATATACAAAACTTAAGCATATATCTCCTCTGTCTAAATACTCAAGAGATGTTTTACATGTTTTTTCTACTAAACACAGAATTGAAACAAACAAAAGGAGTCTACAAGAAGCAGAAAAAGACAGAAAACAGGCAGAATAGAGAAAGCAGAAATGTTGACATACAAGAAAAAAATTGCTTAGAAGTGATGATTAGAATAGCTGAATGCAGACCCCAAAAACTGTGCAGACAATGAGGACAGAAGGTTAGCTTCATAGTAAAAAGTTAGCTGGAAGTGAGGGGTCAAAGAATGTTGTTAACAGGATTCTTATATACATGTATTAGATCCTAGATGCTCTTTTTTATCCAAACCAAACTGCTTCACTTATGTTTTAACTTATTAGATGAAGACTATGATAGGGTTAAGAATATTCATACCCAAGTCTAAAATGACTTGCACCTCTGGAATTACCATTATGTTTTCTGGGAACAGTATATTTTCTAAATGAGCTGTCACAAAAACTCCATATGGCAGATGATGGAGGCAAATTAAACACCTTCCCTCAACTGTGTGCATTTACGTCACTGGCATGAAAGAAGAGCAAGGTCAAAACAGAACAGGTGTTATGGAAATCTAATAACAGGTGTTATGAAAACCTGTTCAAATTCCCTTGCAATGAATGTACTGCTACTTAAGTTAGAAGGTTAGCAGGCTTCAGTCTGTAAAAAGCAGACATTTTTGTACTTTCCAATGTATTTAATTGAAGGTAACTCTCTGGCTGATTTTTGTATTAAGCTGTCTATTCCAACAAACAGAAACTGACAGCATACAGAGCTCAAAGGGCATTGAAGCACCAAGAGATCTAAAATAGAAATGGTTTCTGTTTGGCATGGAACTTTGTCATACAACCCTTTTTTCATTGACAAAAGTATCCACGTTGTGTTACTGAAACTAATATAAAATGAATGGAAACAATATTTATTTTACTTCAAAGGGAATAGTTTTAATAATTTGTACATTTCATTTGCAAGGCCTGTTGTAGTTAATGAATATCTCTGCATTATATAGAATTCTCTTTTGATACAGATACAGAACACTTCACAGTGATACAGTTTTGGGAAAAAACAAGTGAAAAGAATAAAGATAAAGCTAATTTATGGGGAATATTTTAGATAACACATGGACGCTTATGGTCATTAGTGGACAATGAGTTGCAGAGGTCAGGGCTTGAATGAAAAAGTTAAGTGTATTAAACCTAAATGTAATGCTATGGTGTCAAAGTTTCAAATCAAAAGAAATGAAGACTGGTGTATGTGTAAAAAGGTCACACAGACAGACTCCAGCGTGATTTGTTTTTTCTTGCACTTTATATATATATATATATATATATATATATATATATATATATATATATATATATATAGTTTACTATCAAAATGTCACCAAACAAATTCCCATTCAGAACATCAAAGGGAAGAGCAAAAGTTAAACTGTATGTCTGCTCACAATGTTGAATCAGCAGAATAAATTCAGCAGATTTGACATTGCCACCAAACAGACCACGTGATGTCCGTATAGGAGCTCAAGTAAGTGAAACTCCTACACCTGACATCATGTTTTTGCAGGGGGGGCAAGCCCCCCTGTGCCCCACCCCCACCCCATGCCCCCTGCTAGCTATATATTCCAACTCTGACATCGTATTACAGTGAGGAAAGGGATGAATGT